>NC_072772.1:32404251-32531279 GCF_022539595.1 Amphiprion ocellaris
TATGAGCTCTGAGGGTTTCCAACTGTCACAGACAATAGGTGGAGGCAAGGCGCTCCGTATGACAATAGCCTCTTTGACCCCGGTCAAGCTAGCAGGGACGGGGGGGAGGAACGGGGGAGCAACGGGGGAGGGAGGGTGTCCCCATCTGTCTCAGAAGAGCGAGAGTGTATGCATCTGTACTCTGCAGTGTGTGTGCAAAAGTGTCACTGGTAAAATCAGTGCAAACTTCGTATTTGACTGTATTTCTGTGCATTTTTCTGTCTGGATAAAATAGCTGCACCTTGCTAGCAGCTTATGTTCTCATAGCATCTATTATTATTGCAGTCACTTTGCATTTTACTGCACAATTATAAGAGCATGTGACAAATACAAACTCTTTCATTGATGTAGACTGTGTTTGTGCAGTGTCATAGCTTCTTAAAATTTTTTGCAGTTCTTCCTGCTGTTTTCCATGACTTTTATTTTTCTCCTTCCTTTCACCTCCACATTTCTAAGGTAGGGAGTCTTTGTTTAAAACTTTTTTTAAACTTGTCTGGTCATGTGTCTGTCATAAATTTTATCAGCTAGACTGAATCTGCCGCTACATAATTTACTGCCCATTGATTTTGCAGCTCCATATCTTCTAAAACTTCAGTCCAAAGACATCTTTAGCTGTGTTTTCTCATTTTTAAAAGATTGAGTCTTCATGCAAGTGGTTCCATGGTTTAGTGCAGTTTTTTCAATATAAATCCACATTGCATTGTTGTTTTCCACCTTTATATGTATAAAATACAGTCAGTGTAACTTTTTCAATTTGTCTGGCCACATCTTTGTCCTAAATTTCATCAGATAGACTGAAGCTACATCTGCTTAATGCACTCTCCATTGATTCTGCAGCTCCATAATTTCTAAAATCCACTTTGCCTTGAGTCCAAAGACACTTTTAACACCATATTTTTTTCTTTTTTAAAGAATACTTGTACACTACCGACTGTCCAAAAGTTTGAGTCGCTTAGAAATGTCCTTTTTTTTAATAAAGAAAAGCAGTTTTTTTTCAATGAAGATAACATTAAATGAATGATAAATCCAGTGTAGACATTGCTAATGTGGTAAATGACTATTCTAGCTGGAAACGTCTGATTTTTAATGGAATATCTCCATAGAGGTACAGAGGAACATTTCCAGCAACCATCACTCCTGTGTTCTAATGCTACATTGTGTTAGCTAATGGTGTTGAAAGGCTCATTGATGATTAGAAAACCCTTGTGCAATTATGTTAGCACGAGTAAAAGTGTGAGTCAGTCCACAGACACTTTTAGCACCATATTTTCTTTCTTTCTTTATTGAATGAATTATCTATGCAAATAATTTAAAAGTTGCTTCATGATCTGGTGCCAGTTCTTATATATAAATCCACATTGCATTGTTGTTTTCCACCTCTACATGCATAAAGTTTAGTCAGTCTAGTCTTGTCTAGTCTTGTGTTTCTCCTAAATTTCATCAGCTAGACTGAATCTGCATCTACGTAATTGACTGTTCATTGATTCTACATTTCCATTTACCTTCATTTCCTTTAATAAATTGTCCGTGCAAGTGAGCCCAAGTCAGATTCTCTGACATATTCACAATGCATTAGCTGCGACATACATGCAGCAAACCCCCTGCAGTTCTAATTAAAACTACTCACACTGCTGCTATTTTTATTCGGCTGTGTTGTTTGGGATTTTAGGAAGCTTCAGGGGAGAAACACTGACAGCGTTTGGGCCTGATAGTGGTTTTATTGTGACCCCATAACAACCCTCCCAAAAATCCTCCACGACCCTCCGGTGGGTTTTGCGACCCAGACTGAGAAAAACAAACCCCTGAGGCCGAGTCTCAGTCAGCAGACTTTAACTGATGGATGCCTCCCTCTCTCTCCCTCTTTCCTGTCACCCGGCTTCTCGTATCTGTCAGTTCTTATGACAGAGCTGCTCTCTGTGAGGAGCTTGGCTAAGCAACAAGGCCCGGCCCTCTTCATAAAACATCTTTATCATGCACGCACACACACACGCGCGCACACACACACACACACACACACACACACACTCGTAGTGCAATTTCAGCTAGTTTGGCTGCAGAATATTACCTCCCCTCTTTCTTTTCCCATAAATAGCAGACATAGCTGGATTTGTCTCTGTGTCACCATGGCGATCTGCTGCTTTCACAATCTGGTATGACGATAGTACCAGTGTGTGTGCGTGCGTGTCTGTGTGTGTGTGTGCGTGTGTGTTTGATGCAGGTTTGCAGAGGTACAACACACACACACACACACTCCGACCCCCACCCCCATCGGACAAAGCAGAGGATTGTGGGACTGCACACCCGTTGCCTTGGTGATTAGAATCAAAGTGACAGCTCTCCTAGAGGAGGAGTCCCCTCCTCCTCCTCCTCCTCCTCCTCCTCCTCCTCCTCCCTAGCAGGTGTAAGAGAGCGAGAGACAGAGAGATGTCTTTCTCCCCGTCTTGGTCGGCGTCCAGATCCTCTCGCCTTCTGTCCTTGAGAGTCGCTGAAATAAGCAGCAGCCGCCGTGAGGAAGTTGAGGCTGTGATTTGTGTGTCAGCTTTTAATAACGTCATAAATTGTGTGTTTGCAGCGGAACATTGAGTGAAGCTTTTTTTTTTCTGGAAGGAGTCATAAGGCCTTATTCTTATTTAAGCAAGCTGCACGACTATATCAGAGGACTGTACCGAAAAACTCTCTCTGTGCTGCTGCAGAGTTAATGAAATGAACTTTATTATCCCTTTTATTTATCCGCAAATTATCTCAAAAGGAATCAAACGCATGTTCGGACATGCACACGGTGACAAATGCGCTCCGTCCTGATTGGCCCCCTCAACAACAATGACACTTAGCGTTGGTGGTAGCCATGGCAACCTCCCTCCGGTTGCACAAAAGGGTCAGATCTGAAAGGTCTAAATCTGCTAATGTCCCTGAGCGGCTCTCGCGCGCACGCTTCAGCCGCCACAGATGTGTGTGCTCTTAAAGGAGCAGCTTCCTTCACCGCTCCGAGTGGGAGGGGTCTCGGCTCGGAGGAGGAGGAAGGTGAGCGGCGCGAACAAAGAGCCTCATTGATGAAAGGGAGGCAGAACTAGTTGTGAAATTGCATTTTTTTTTGTACCTTTTCTCCCCCCCTTTTTTTTTCATCTTTACTGACCCCCAATCTCTGGCAGAGGGACAAAGGTAGCCCCTCAGGGACCCCTTAACCCCACAAGGACACACAAACCCCCTCCCTCACAAAGGAGCTGGTTCCACAGCTGCCTCGACTCCCCCATCCCTCCCCGCTTCCATTATTTTTAATCCCCCAGTGAAAGCTTCTACCCCTTTTCCCAACACCCAAGCCCCCATATAAGCCCGCCTGCCCTCCCCGCACTCATACAACGCATATACACCCCCTTTGCCCCCCCTCCCTCCATCATTAATCCCCTCCCTTCCCAGTCTGAGGTCCCACAAAGCCGTCAGCTGTCCCACCGTCTCTCCGACACACCGGCTGGACTCTCACTTTAATTACGAAGCTTCGAGGCTGATTACAGTGCGGCATACATGCAGCAGTTTGTGGTTGTGTGTGTCGTACAGATGTGGCGGCGTGTTGGTGTTTGTGCGCCCGTGGTCAGGGGACCCGGTTTGGTCACGTGACCGTCGGATTCCCGCAGAGGAAGGTGACGACTGGCTGATGGGGATCATGAACTCTGACCCTGATGATGGTGATGATGTTCGCTCCTTCTGGCGTCTGATGGATGAACTATTTCCTGTAAATTATTTGAAAATGTTAAGAGCTACAGATTTTGTCTGGTTAAACACTTGAATGCTTTTTTTTTGAAAACCTTCTTAATTTGATGCAGTTTCTGGGCATTTTTTGCACTTCATGGCTCATTTTTACTCATTTTGAGCTCATTATTCAGAATTTTCACAATATAAAATCACAATATAAAGTCAGGCATCTACTATAAAAACAGTATAACAATGGATAGAAGTAAAGAGAACTCAAAAATGTATCTTTTTTTAACAATGTAGCAAAGTAATAATGCCCTAAATAATAAAAATCTATTTTTTTCAGTTATGTATTTTACAAAAATGGAGGAAAACTGGAATTGACATACACACAAGTGACCACAAGTGTTAGAATTACTGATAGCATTGTAATTCTGCAAACTGTTGAATATTATTAGAATGACATACACTGTAAATAATATCCTACTTTTGCTTCTAATCTATTTCTATACTTGTCTCCCACCTGTTTTGTGTAAACACTGCCTGCAGTTCAACCGGAAAATTACAGAATTTTTGTCACACATCAATTTCTGGGTGTTTTTTGCACTTTATGGCTCATTTTTACTCATTTTAGGTCCATTTTTCACAGCTTTCACAATATACAGTCCTGCATCTACTATATAAACAGTGTAACAATGGATAGAAGTAAAGAGAATTCAAAAATGCATCTTTTTTTTTGACAATATAGCAAAGTAATAATGCCCTAAATAATAAAATGTAAGCTTTTTTCGATAATTTATTTTACAAAAATTGAGGAAAACTGAAATTTGGAAGTGCTCACAAGTGTTAGAATTTCTGTACTTGTCTCCTACCTGTTTTGCATAGACACTGCCTGCAGTTCAGCTGAAAAGTTACAGAATTTTTGTCACACAACTGTTGATTGCAGCTGAGTCACTGATGTCTTCATGGTTGCAACAAAAAGCACAAAATTTTTTATTTTTTGCAGAATTTAGTTACTACAAACAATGACTTCAGATGGCCACTTTATTTATTCTTTTCTGAGCTTTTGGCTTCGGCTTTTTAAATGCAAACTCTTTATTGGCATTAAAATTGGCTAATTAACAATGCTGTCGGTGCAGTGCAATTTTTTTTCAACATTTAACGATCAAAATGAAAAGAAAACAGAGAAATAATTGTGCTGCAAACTGTATTTTGGCACATAATTGCTTATTATTTTTAACATAACCACAACCAGCCACACAAAAATCCTCACTTTCTTAAAGGACACCACTGTGCCACAGTTTCTCTCTCTCCTGTTTACAGATTCAGTTTCCCAGCACTTATCAATTCTTTTCATGTGTGTCATTTCATCAATAAACTTGAGCCACACTCTGTAAAAAAAAAAAAAAAACAACCAACAACTGGACTTTCATCTTCCTCCAGCCTGCAAGCGTCTGTTGTTTTCTACGTCCTGCTGTAAATCATACAAGCATGTGGTTGTCATTAATAAAGATGAGGTCACACTTCCAGTCAGACCCACCCTCCACGCTCACATGCACACACAGACACACACAACACACACACATGCAAACATGCAGATACACACTCACAGTCGCACTAATACTTTGTAGAGAGTGGGGCATATAGATAGCCAGAGAGAGGGAGCTAATTAGTGTTTTAGCTGATTGCTAATTGCCACTTTCTTCCGCCTGCTTACACAACACTGAGGAAGAGAAGGATGGAGGGGGGAGATAAGGCAGCACTTTTCTGCTGCTGCTTCTATCAGCAGCTCGTTTTATTTACCTCTAATTACACATGTCCATCATAACTTCATCAAGTCGAGCCTGGCATCCTGTTTCTTACACTTTTCTGTCACTTTTAAGGTGCAACTTTTAAAACAAAAATCAACTGGCGGCAGAGAAAACTTCTGATCTGTTCTCGCTGAAGTTTTCTAGAACGCACAACAAGCTGTGAAATTTTTATGCTTTTCTCTGGCAGCGTGTCTCTCCTGAGTTTTTGTGTTATATTTTCTTCGTCCAGCTTCAGCTTTCCAGTATCTCTGACGCAGAAAACAAGTAATTGTGGGATTGCAGAGAAAGCAGCGTTTGACAGGTGATTCGTTCTGAGACGGAAAAAATCGTAAAAGCATCTGAACGCGAGTCGGCTGATGAATTCCAACTGTTGGTGAAGTCGAACTTTGTTTATATAATTAAATGTAGGTTTTGCCGTCGCGGAGCAACAATTCAAAATGATTTTTATTGACCTTCAGTGGAATCAGTTCAGGCTCGGATCGTATTAGTTTGCAGAGAGAGTGCTGTTTGATTTAACTCTCTGAACCCCGAACTGTAGCTGAGGATCACAAAAAACTCACTGTGGGCTCATTTTTCACCGCAATATAAAATCCTGCACCTTTATGGAAACAGCAAAACCATAGCTACAAGTAGAGAGGACTCAAAACTGTATCTTGTGCAGTTATAATGCCATAAATCATTAAAAAATAAAAAGTTGCTGATTTACTTTCCAGAACTGTAAAAAAAAATCTGGAAACAATATGTGCAGCATTTTGTTATCAATACTGTACAATGTAGATGTTGTACAACTCCTGTCTCCTATCTGCTCTGTGTAAACAAAGCCTGCAGTTAAGCCGAGTTCATCCAAAAAAATCTCAGAATTTTTGTCACGCCACTGTTGGTCACAGCTGAATCGCTCATGGCTTCATGGTTGCAACACAAAGTGCAAAAATGTATGTTTTTTTTTTTACAGAATCTGGTTAGAGCAAAGGATTTAATTTTGCAGATTTTTAATGAAATATCAGGATTTTACGCTGAGTGGGTTAATATTCTTGGTAGAACCACTCGTCATAGATGATCAGTTTCCAAACTGTCTCAAAGTTGAAAATCCACTAAATTTGTCAGTTTTATTAATTAAATTAATCAATTAAAATTTCATTTCTTTTGATTATTTAGTTTTGCAAAAGTTGAAAAGATGTAGAATCAACGTGTACAGTGTTTTTAAAGTATCCTCAGGTGTTGTTTTCATGCTTGTCCCTGTCTGCTCTGTGTACACAGCCTGCAGTTCAACCGAAAAAGTCCCTATATTTTTTGTCAAATGACTGTTGAAGTGGAGTCCATTATGATGTCACAGTTGCACCCAAGATGGGAAGAATTTTTAGTTTTTTACAGACTCTGCTTAAAGTAAATGGATTGTTTTTGGTGATTTTTTTTTTAAGGAAACAGGTAAAATAAAGAGATTTTCATGAAGTATTACATGTATCAGCTTAGATTTGTCAGAAGATACTTGCTGTTTATACACTTTCTGGCTTTAATAAATGATGTAATGTTGCTGATTTTTATTTTTTTTAAAGATAGCATGTTTTAAACCCAGATTGTGGTGTTTAGCGGGTTAATAAGCCTGTAAACAAACAACCACTAAAAGAAATTATTGAGGCTTTTATTTTGCTAGTAACAAAACTCTTCTAAACCTTTTGCAAAACTTTCTCTCACTAATTATTTCGGACAACAGAAGGTAACAGTGATGGTTATTCTCTGTTTTTGTCAATTTAACCCAAGAGAACGAGACAAACTTAAATCAACAAGAGCTCCAGTGAGTTTGAGTCACTTCCATTTTGTTCTTGTGAGCCGAAGCTTTTGTTGGTGACGGGACGACGTTGCACCGAGGTCAAGAAACAACTTCTCTCCGCCAACAGTCTCACTGAGGGTCGCCGCTTTGGCTTCGATTCTTCCAAACTAAAAAGGAGGCAAAAATCGACTCGTGATCTCTCAGAGTGTAAGAGTTGAGTTACAGTCGCCGCTCGACTCGTCTCACTTCAGCCAGAGACTTTTATTTGTTTTTCCAGCGCGGATTTATGTCATTTTGGAAGTGAGGCGTGCGTGTATCGGAGTGTAAATTCTCCGGCGGTTTTTACAAGCAGGCGAACGCGGGAGTTCAAGTGCAGTTGAGGATGTTTTGGTGTGTGAGACTCTGCACGGTTTTCACTTTCTCAGGCTACGTGTCCTCAGCGCAGAGCCAAGACACACACACACACACACACACACACACACACACACACACGGGCATACATGATCTCAGCCGCACAAAGACATGCTCAGAAACATGCACACACACACACACACACACTTGCAGTCCCAGCTGTAACAAATGGGGACCAGATTGTGTATGATGATGATGATGTAAAAGACCAGGCATGCTGGTCTCCATGGTCGACGAGCTTTGTTGAGTAAATGTTCAGTGTGTGTGTGTCAGTGTGTCTGTGTGTGTGTGTGTGTTTGGTCAAACCCTGATCCACGTGCCATGAGCTATTAACCAGGTCCCTCCGGTTCCCTGTAGAATTCATCGTATGGCGCAGCAGCCAATCGCAAACATGCGTGTGTGGGTGAGAGAACACGTTTTCCTTCATTATTTCTCTACTGTGTTTGCAATTACTTTTGTCCACACAGTCCAAGAAGGGGATTATGTAATGCAACTTATTTGATTTGTGTGTTTTCGCATGTTTGATTTCATTGCACTTTTACGATTCGTTCCATTGGTCCAAATACTCGGTGGAAGTTTATCCTTAACGTATGAGGAAATCTGTAGGTTGATCAATATCAGAATGCTGTAATAGTCCCTGTAAATGTCCAGATTTGTGCAGATTTGGAACTGTTAAAACCTAAAAAAAAAATTGGTCTGGTTTGAGTTTATCCCTGATGAATCTTTCTTTTTTTTTTTTTTTTTTTTTTTTTTTAACAATGTGAAAGGTTTTCGTTTACATCTTAAAACCGTCTGAACTCCAAGGCAGTTTCTGGGCCTTCTTTCCTCCTGTGACATTTTTATTCACTGTGGGCTCATTTTTCACTAATAACCGTCTCCACCTCTATGGAAACAGCACAAGCATATCTAGAAGCAGAAATAACTCTCAAATGTGTTCTTTAAACAGCACAACCAAATCTGTTTCAGCGATATAATAAAGCCATGCTGCCGTAAATAATAAAAATGAAAACAAAAATGTCATTTATTTGATTATTAATGGTACAAACAATGAAAAAGCAAGGGAAACATCATGTAGAACAATTTTTAAGGGTCTACAGCTGTTACAAATACTACAAACAAATAGTAAGTCTACACACTATAGATACTTTACTACTTCTATTTTGAATTTGTTTCCATACTTGTTTTCTGTTTGTTTTGTGTGATACACTGCCTGCAGTTCAGCTGAGAACTTCTTGAATTTATGCTAAGTGACTGTTGGTTGCTGCTGAGTCACTCATAGCTTTTCGGTTGCAGCAAAATGCACAGAATTAATTGTTTTTAACAGAATCTAGTTAGTGCAAACTGTTAATTTTTGGTGAATTTTTAAAAATTCAAAGTGAATTTGATGAAATTTCACGATTTAAGCTTGCATTTGGTTACCTGAGAGACACATGAGTAGTTCAAGGACTTTTGGAAAGTTAAAAATTCAATGATTCGTTTTGTTTTTACAGTTTCTGCCATGGATAAATGGTGTCATTTTGGCGATTTTTTTAAAGAAAGCATTCCTGTCAAATCAGCTTTGAGGTTCCGAAGGTTAATACTAACGGCATTGCAGTGTTTATGAATGTTGTCTGTTGTATGAATGTCACTTATCTGCCAGACTGTGAAGTTTCCTGCTCATTATTGGGTGGTCCTGTAAAAGCCACAGAGCAGAACAGGGCACTAACATGGCACATGTGACGTCAGGAGTGTTCGGTGTTAAGGAGAGAGAGGATTGAACAGAGGCTCGAGTTCAAACACCTGGCGCTCTGCAAAGTTGTGAGAACGCCGATAAAGTGAGACGAGTATTCTCATAACTGCCCCGACTCCGGAGATACACTGAAGGATGTCTAGTGTAGCTGTGTGTGTGGTGTGTGTGTGTGTGTGTGTGTGTGTTTCTGAGCAGCATGACTCAGAAGACAAAGGGTGTGTTCAGCTGAAAGGAAAGGAAATGAGAGGAAGTATCAGGAATGTGGACTGATAGAGCGAGGTTCAGAACAACAGGGAGCTGCAGAGAGAGAGAGAGAGAGAGAGATTACTGTATTTAATTAGGGTTGTTTTTTTTTTTTTTTAAAAACAAGAATCCAAAAATAATAGAAAATCTGCGTATTAAAATGCATCCGAGGTGTTGATGCTTCACTTTCAATCATGAATTACTGAATGAAATCTTTAATTTACATTTTCTATGCATTTTTTTATTTTGGAATATTCCTTATTATTGCATTATGTGATGGTAACAGGTCATGAGTTGCAGCTTTTCCTCTCCACTGTGGTTTTTTTTTCATTTGAAAGCACTTTATTTGATATATTTACACACCCATGCCCAAATGAATTGATGCACAGTAAATATATTACACTACATAGTAAGCAGGGGATGGTTTTTTTAGCACATTCTGGGACTTTAAAGATCCGGTACTGTTTTTAATCTGTCGGTTTCAAGTTTTTTCTTTAGTTTTTTGCCCAAAAATACCGTTTAAATGAGACCGTGTGCACATTTCAGTTTGACTCTGCCTCCGAGGAATGTTTGTAGTCGAATCTGTAAATGATCCTGCAAGTGTGAGAGAGAAAACGGTCTCAGAGGAAGGGAGACATGATGAAGGAAAGAAAGGTGTGTATGTGTTTGTGGGTGTGGGTGTGTGTGTGTGTGTGTGTGTGTGTGTGTGTGTGTGTGTGTGTGTGTGTGTGTGTGTGTGTTTGTGTGAAGCTGACAGCAGAGTTGTGGCAGCTGACGGAGCACCAGGACAGTTGTAGTCACATGGGGAGCAGAGATGGATTTGGGGGGATTTGAGGCTGTAAGAGGGTGGGGATGAGGAGGCTTAGGCCAGCTGACACTGTCCACATCACACACACACACACACACACACACGCACACACGCATACACGCACACACAAGCCAAAGATAGACACACACTCCAATAACAGACAAAAATGAACACACTGCTTCAGTTCAAACGCTAAAATAACAAATGCGCGCTCCAGAAGAAACCCTGAAAACGTACACAACGGACAGATACGAACACACACGCTCTATTGCAGGAGTGTTTAGACAACTTAGAAGCATAGAAGTGTGTGTGTTTGTGTTGCTCAGGAAGACAGGTGTGGCTCCATCAGGGCAGTTGTGCGACACCAGATACCAACAGTGGAGATAGCACTCAACGAGTCGAAGACAGATAGCGTCGGAGGTGAGGTGTGTGTCGGTGTGAGATCATGGATGTGGTGCCGCAAAAAAGGCAAACAAACACACAAGGTCAGAGTGTCGTCATGGTGAGGCTCATCTTCGCTGTCCAAACACATGTAGACGTGAATACGCGCCTTTGAGCAAGACATCGCTTTGTGTCTGAACTCTGCTGAGATTTTACTCTTGGTTGGGATGAAAAATTGTAGTGGGTGAGGCAAGAAATAATTGATAATTATCATCAAAAATCACACAAATTTCACTTTTATTTCTACTGTTCCAGTCTTGATTTATTTTGAATTTAGTTACACTATTAAATTGAATTGAAAAATGTATATTTTTTTTTATAAATTGGCTTTTAGCTCCTGGTTTGGTCCCTGCAGAAGATGAAAGAGTCAAAAATCACACAAATTTCACCTTCATTTCTACTATTGCAGTCTTTTCATTTAGTAGCAGTTATAAATGAGCCTAAAAAACATCAAAACTCTGATTATGAGGTTGTTTCCTTTACTTCATTTCTTTAGATGCAAGGAAATAGCAAACTTTAACACACTGGAAAAAGAGTTTTAGCTTCTAGTGTGGTCCCTGCAAAAGAAAAGAGAGACAAAAATCACACAGATTTCATCTTTATTTCTACTATTCCAGTCTAACATTAGTCAACTTTAATGCACTTAAACCGAAATCCTTTTTAAAATTAAAAATCTATTGTCCTGATTGGTAAATGTCATCAAAAATTACACAAATTTCACATTTATTTCTACTGTTCCAGTCTTGATTTATTTAGAATTTAGTTACAATAGAAAATTGAATAGAAAAATTTATTTGACAAGCTCAGAAATGCTTTAAAGTTGAAACTCTATCGTCCTGATTGATAAAATATCACAAATTTCACCTTTATTTCTACTGTTCCTACCTCTTAATGTATTTGCAGTTATAAATTGGCCAAAATATTAAAACAGTGACTCTGTAGTTGTGTTCTTCACTACATTTCTGCAGATGCATGAGAACTACAAACTTTAACACACTGTATTTGCACTAAAAAAGAGTTTAAGCTCCAGGTTTAGTCCCTGCAAAAGAAGAAAGACTCAAAAATCACACAAATTTTAACTTTATTTCTACTACTACAGTCTTGATTTATTTCAGGTTAGTTGTAGTCGTAAATATGCCAACAAAAATGTAAAAAACAGTGCCTCTGTGGTTGTTTTCTTTGCTTAATTTCTTCAACGTTAACACAATAAAAAAGGAAAGCTGTTTTAAAGATGAAAATCTATTTTCCAGATCATGTAGATTCGACTGAAAATTTTATTCGGTGAGGCCAGAAATGCTTTAAAGTTGAAAATCTATTGTCCTGATTGATAGTTGTCATTAAAAATCACACAAATTTCACCTTCATTTTCATGTTCAAGTCTTTTAAGTTACATCTACAAATCGACAACAAAAATACCAAAACACTGACTGCGTGGTTGCTTAATTTCTTCAGATGAGAAGGAAATACAAACTTTAGTGCATTAAATGACTTCTGGCTGCTCTAAAAGAATAATCCATCGTCCAAAATCACAAAAATTTCACCTTCATTCTTCTGTTCACTCATATATTTCTGTCAATTTAGTTACAACAGTAAATGGGCCAAAAAAATCTAAACCGTGACTCTGTTTTCCTTTTCTTTGCTTCATTTCTTCAGATGCAAGGAAATAATAGCAAACTTTAACTAAACACTAAAAGGAAGTTTTAGCTTCTAATTTGGTTGTCGACAAGAAGAAGAGTCAAAAATCACACAGATGTCATCCTAAATTCTGCTGTTTTAGTCTTGATTTCTGTCAGTTTAGCTACAGCAGTAAATAGGCAAAGGGAATTACAAACTTTAACACACCAAAAACCCACTAAAAAGCTCTTTAGGGTCTTGATTTGGTCCCTGCAGATACAGAAAAAGAATAATGCATCTTCAAACACCACACAAATGTCACCTTTATTTGAAAAATATCAAAACAGTGCCCTAAAAGTGAGTTTTAGCTCCTGGTTTGGTCTCTGCAGCTGAAGAAGAAGAATGATGCAAGCACACATAGTTTCAGAAAGAGAGAATAAACCGTCTCCCCCTCTTTCTCTTTATGTCACTTCATTATATTGTGACCATCATGTGTGTGTGTTTTAGTGAGATATCTGCATTTGTGCTTATGTGCGTGCATCTGTGTGTGTGTGTGTGTGTGTGTGTGTGTGTGTGTGTGTGTGTGTGTGTGTGTGTGTGTGTGTGTGTGTGTGCGTGTGTGTGCGTGTGTATGTGTGTGTGTGTGCGTGCGTGTGAGAGAGAGAGTGACGGAGATGGAGCTACTTCTAATGATTGTACCAACAACAGCTGAAGTGACTTTAAGAGCATTTTGGACCTGAAGACTGTGATGAACTGATTTAACTGAGACTCATCAACATGCATGCTGTTAAACTGCTAACTGGGTCAAAGTTTCTGGAAAATGCACAATCACTTAAAATGCATCTAACAAGAAGTCAAAAAGTCCCTAATGTTTCTATATTACATGAGACTGTAGTGGAATAGGAGGGAGACGTGAAGCATGGATGAGTTAACGGATAAACAGAGTGGAAAACAGATGCACAGACTCAACATGTGACTAAACACACTCTACTTATCTGAAACCACACATTCTCCGGTGAAAACTACATAGCAGCATTTAACGATAGATTTTTTTTTTGCTTAATTTAGGGGATATTAATAACACAAACAGTCTAAAGTATCTGTAACTCCAGTGAAGAAGGTGGACACCTGGAAAGATCTGACTTCTGTAAATCTGCTGCATTACAACAGATCGTCTTAAATGCACTGATTTGTAGAATTAATTGACAAAAAAGTGTTTTATAGCGGTGTTAGGAAAATTACGAAACACTATCAAGATAACGTGAAGATATAGAAAGATGATCCACTTTACCATTAGACTTTAACTCAAGAATCGAGATATTAAAAATGAATCTGTTTCCCAGATGTCTGTACTTGTTCCAATCGTTACCTGTGGAGGTTCCTCAAAGTAAATTCATAATGTGGGACAAAATCATATCTAGATTTATTTGGAGTGGCAAAAGACCAAGAATAAGATATGAGACTCTCCAGCTGACCAAAGATAGAGGTGGAATGGCTCTACCAAAATTAAAAGAGTACTTTTATGCAGCTCAACTGAGACCTCTTTATTGTTGGTGCAAACCAGACTATGAGACTAAGTGGAAAGACATTGAGAAAGAAATAAACCAACAAACGATTCAAAACATAATTGGAGATAAGGAGCTGTACAGAAAATGCAGGAAAAACACGGATCCAATAACAGGTCGTACACTAGACTTATGGTTTGGAATATTTTAGTCCAACAAATGTCTCAACGAATCCAAAAGATTAAAATGGGTTGCTTATGATAGCAACTCTGAACCAGGCCAGTACAACCAACGATTTAAACAATGGGCAGAAAAAGGGATGACAGCTTGGTGTGTTTTAGAAAGTGAAGGACAGTTTCCAGAACTCTAAAGGAAGGTTTGATCTGGCGACACATGACTTTTACAGCTATCTTCAGTTAAGAGGTTACTACAGAAAAGAAGTCCAAATGGATCCCTCCAGAAAAGTGAACGGTGTGATACAAACTATAGTCAAAGCATATGGGGAAAGTAAGATGAGAATAATTTCAGCAATATATCAAGCACTAAATTTACACGATAAACATACAACTAATTATATAAAACATAACTGGGAGAAGGAACTTAATATGCAAATTACAAATGGTTGGTTTAATATGTGGAAGATTCATCACACATCCACTAGTTCGTGGATATGGAGAGAGTTCTCCTGGAAAAATTTGGCACGCTTCTTTATTACGCCAAAGATTAAAAATAAACAGTTAAACTGACATCAAAAATGTTGGAGAGAATGTGGAGAACTTGATGTAGATGTTTTTTGGAAATGTCAGAAAATAACCGTGTTTTGGGAAAGTGTATGTGAAGAGCTACAACAAATAATGGGTTATAAGATCCCTTTGAGCTGCAGTGTGCTTTATCTTTGTAATTTCTCTGAAGACAGTGTGATGGGAAATGACAGACATTTAATCAAAATACTGTTAGTGGCATGTAAAAAAGCCATAATGAGAAACTGGGGGAAAACAGGACCACCAACAAAAGATCAATGGTTGAAAATAACTGAGGAAATCTACATAATGGAAAAACTAACTCACAAACTGAGACTATAGGAAGCACAAATGGACCAAAAGTGGACTAAGTGGACTGAATACAGGACTCCGAATGGGAACGTTGGAAGACAGCAAGGGGAAAATTATGATTAATAGGACTGAAGGATGATGTAGATGCTCTGTTACTACCCAGGCATTGTTCAATTGTTTTATTTGCTCATTTGTTTTTCTTGGTTTGTGTAATTATATAAAAATGAATAAAAACTTGGGTGGAAAAAAACAATCAGAAATAATTTACAAATTTTCAGCTTTCCGATTTTCTCAAACTACTCACGTGAAACTTAGAGTTCCATCAGAAAAAATAAATCAGATTTTGTAATATTTGATCAAAAGTAATTTATTCTGCATATCTCATTTAAGAACTTGGCAAAAAAAAAAAAAAATAAATTGTTTGAACTAAAATAATTCTGTAAAAAACTACATATTCTGGGATCCTTGTTGACTCAGCTGTGACCAACAGTCATGTGATAAAAACTCAGCAACTATTTGTCTGAATCACTGTGTGTTTTACACCAAACAAATAGGAGGAAAAAGAAGACAAGTAGGGAAACGAATTGAAAATGTAAGCAGTAAAACATCTCTATCATGTAGAATCACTACTGTGTTTCTAGTATTTAAACACCTGTGGGCACTTGGAAAAATGTTGTCCATGTTGAGACCAAGTTTTTTAATTATTGAAAAATAAATTTTAAATAAAAGAAGTTTTTCTTTTAATGACTCATGGCATCATGATTTTGTTTTTGAGTTCTTTCTATTTCTAGTCATGGTTGTGTTTGTATGGAAGTGCAGCTTTTTGCTACGTTTATTTGCTCTCTTGCACTGCTTTTCCAAATAAAACAGTGCAAGCTGTTGATCTATGGTTGGCTGTAAGAGTGAACACAAAATGTTTCATGCACTTCCAGCATCTAAGGAACTGAACACACATTGGATTATGTGTATTTTTGATGGCAATGTCCCCACAACATTAGGACAATCCTGCAGCCAATGCATCTAATAATAGCAAACTTAAAAATGCTGACATTTACATGTATAATGAAAACCTCCTTCGTCTGATTTGCCTCAAACTCAACGTTACACTTCCTCAAGACCCCAGCGACGCACACACCAAGTTTGGAATGGATCGGATGAACGACTGCCGAGATAATCGAAGAACACACACCAAGACACACACACAGATTTCCTGGTTTAGCAGAGAAGATGGAAGATTCTAGAGCCAGACTTCTAGAATCTTCTGCTGTGAAGTTCTGAATGTGTGTGTGTGTGTGTGTGTGTGTGTTCCCTGTTACTAGGCAACGCCAAAGGCAAATGATGTGTGATGACACTGGTCAATTATGACATCACTGATGATGTCACAGGTCAATTATGGCATCACTGATGATGTCACAGCCCTTTGACTATAAATCTGGGACAGGTCAGAGCCTTTCTTCAGTGCGCCGGATTTTCTTCCAACGATTGGACGACAAACTGCGAACTTCTTTATTGTGGAGTACTTTCTGGACTTTATTTGCATTACAACTGCGAACTTCTTTATTGTGGAGTACATTCTGGACTTTATTTGCATTACCATGGCACAGACAAATCAAGCAAAACTGGGTAAGGCCAAACAGCCAGTCATCCTGAGTGAAGACCAGGCCTCTTCAGAGACACCAGCTCCGGCCATGACATGGGCCAACGTGGTCAAAGGTCTGGGTAAGGCCAAACAGCCAGTCATCCTGAGTGAAGACCAGGCCTCTTCAGAGACACCAGCTCCGACCATGACGTCGGCCAATGTCGTTAAGGCTGAGGAAGAGGTGAAACAGCCGGTCATCCTGAGTGAAGACCAGGCCTCTTCAGAGACACCAGCTCCGACCATGACGTCGGCCAATGTAGTTAAGGCTGAGGAAGAGGTGAAACAGCCGGTCATCCTGAGTGAAGACCAGGCCTCTTCCCAGACCGAGACTACAACCATGAACTGGGCCGATGTCATGGAAGCTGAAGATGAGGTCAGGGAGCAGCTTAGGCTCAGAGAAGCTGAGGTTTCACAACTGAAGCTGGAGAACGAGGGTCTCTTAGCAATGCTGCAGGAGGCTAAAAACCTCCAAAGAGAACCAGATCACAAAGAAAATGAGGACCTGAAATTGCAAGTCAAATTCTTGGTGGACAAGATTAAAAGTCTGAAGGAAGAAAACAACAAACTGCAGAAGGACAAACAAGCAGTGGTTGAAAAGACTGAAAAACTGGAGGGTAAGATCCAGCTGATGAAGCGCAACAACATCCCTCAGATTGAGCTCAACAACCAGATGAAGAAGTATATTAAAACGCTCCAGACAGAAAAGATGAAGCTTGAAGGCAATTATAACCGGAGATTTGTTCAGATGAAGAATCTGGAGAAACTGCTTTTCCAAGAATCTCACAAAAATCAAAAGATTGTGAAGAGCCTTTGGTCTGCACATGAGCTGATCGCCATCAGAGAGCAGGAACTCGATCGAATCACCGGCATCAATGAAAACCTCTCAGCGACGCTCTTTAAGACTGAGGAGCTGCTGCTGGAAGCCGGCAATGAAGTCGAGGAGAAAGAAAAAGAAAAACAAGAGATTGTGACGAGCCTTAAGTCTGCACAAGAGGTGATCGCCATCAAAGACCAAGAAGTCCAACGAATCACCGACATCTATGAAAACCTCTCAGAGACGCTCTTGAAGACTGAGGAGCTGCTGGTGGAATCCAGCAATGAAGTCAAGGAGAAAGATAAAGAAAATCAAGAACTGCTCAAGAAACAAAAAGAGACAGAGCTTTGGATCCAAAAGAAAAACAAAAAGACATTCTGTAAGTTTTTCAGGAGGACCAAAGACAGACAGAGCAACCAAAAACAGACTGAAGAGGTGATCGAGGAGAGAGAAGAACCACAGGAGCAGGAGAAGAAGGCAAAGAAGAAGAAGAAGAGCTTCTGGAGTTGGTTCAAGAGCAACAGGAAGGTGGAGGAGGCTGCTGGTAGCTCAGCTTAGCCTCCTCCTCCATCTCCTCACCCCTTCTGCCTCCTTCCTCCTCACCTCTCCAACATCTCTCACCTTCATCCTCTCTACTCCATCTTGTCTTTTCCCTATCCCCCCTACTCCACTTATTATTTCTTGATAATTGGTATTGTCTATTGGCTAATTAGTTCATTAGCCATTAACCTTAGTGGGCAAAAAAAAAAAAAAAAAGATTAAGAAAACAGAGAAGAAAGTGTCCCGTGACACTCAGACATCATAGCTAATGTTAGTATTGTATAGTATTCAGTGAAACTAATCCTTTATTAGGAAGAGGCCTCACTGTAAATGACAGGTTTCTGTCAGCAAATAGCTTCTCATGATGTTCGTTCAACAAATCGGTGATTGAGTTTCTCAATTAACCAAAAAAAAAAAAAAAAAAAAACAGATATGTTGTCGACATCAGCCCTAAAAAGCCCACATTGGTTAATCCCTATTTCTGTCCATCCCCACTACCCCCTATTCCTCCTTTCCTGTCCTTTCCTTCCTTTCCTTTCCCCCTCTAAAAAAAAACAAACAAAAAATAAACAAAAAATTAAAAAAAAATCATAATATTTCTGCATGTGTATCAGATCTGAAGACTTCACGTCTCATTTCAGCGTTTTAAGGTTTCTGAAGATTCTGAAAATGAACTGAATTTGATTTATTTTCAGGTGATGCTGCTTCTAAATATTCCAAGGACTATTTTCAGAGGAGACTATCTTAAATCATCAAGTTTTAAATATTTTGAAGAGGAATTTTTGAGAGTTCATTGTTTTTATGAGTCTTCACAGCTAATCTGACTTTTTACTTTTCATATTGTTGGATTTATTTTGGAGTGTTTTATGCTGTGATTAGTCCTGCTGTTTTATTCTATACAATATGATGATTGTTCTGTACTTTTATAATATCCTGTGCGATATTATTCTGTGTACATATACTAGGAGGACATGTGCTCATCGGTATTTTTCAGTTTAAATAAAATTTGTGCAATATAGATAGCAACTTGTGCAATATTAATACTTATGTCAGCATTTTCATTTGTGAGAGAATCTGTGCAGTACCACTGGCATGTGCAATAACGTTATTCTTATTATCAGTACTTAAGTATATCTTGTATTATTTTGGTTATTTCGGTATTTTTGTACTATTTTTTCAAAATGTTTGCACTATCTTTGCTGTTGGAACAATGCAAACGTCCTCACTGCTGGATATAGAGGCTTATTTTGTCTTATCTTCTGAGACATTTATTCCAAATATTTCCACTGAATCCTGAGAGTCTGAGTCAGGAAGCATTTACAAAGATATGACCCTTCCGTGTCAAAGTGAAGACAGATTTTAACAAAATACTGTCAACAGATAAACAATATAAAAAGGTGAAATTAGTGAGTGCATCAGTATTTACCCCACTGAAACCAGGGTTCAGTCGATGCATCTTTGGCTCAATGGAAAGTTCTTTATCTTTATATTCTTGTCAAAAAAAAGAAGGAAAAGCCAAATCAAGGTGTTCCACATTAAAATAGAGAAATAAAATCAACACTGTACTTCCTCAAAGTCCCAGAGACTCACACATCCAGTTTGAAACTAATCAGATGAACAGATAATTGAAAAACACAAGAAAGATTCTAGAACTCTGCTGTAGAACTCATCCATAATCAAAGTGTGTGTGTGTGTGTGTGTGTGTGTGTGTGTGTGAGGGTGTGAGTAAAGTCAGAACGGCGTTGAACTCGTTTGGGTCGAGCAGGAATTCACACGAGGTCCGGTTACCAGGCAGGCCCTCCGAGGACACAAACGAGCTGTGTGTGTGTGTGTGTGTGTGTGTGTGTGTGTGTGTGTGTAAGACAGATGAGCATGCAAGTGATTAGGTGTGTATATTTAGTTGTCTGTGGCTACATAGTGAGATGTGTTACTTTCTAGAGAGCCGGATAGCCGAGCCGAGTGTGTGTGTGTGTCTGCGTTCTTTCCATAAGTGTGCAGGAGGGCTGCTGCAGTGTCACTATTTAACGACAAGAGACAGGAATATGGGAGGGCATGTAGGTGTGTGTGTGTGTGCGTGTGTGTGTGTGTGTGGGTGTGTGTGTGTGTGTGTGTGCGTGTGTGCGTGTGTGTGTGTGTGTGTGTGTGTGTGTGTGTGTGTGTGTGCGTGTTTAGTGCACGAGGGAGACCCAGTGGAACACATTATTACAGCTGTCGCCTCCATCACCAGCATCTTCTGGTGTAAACTGCGTCCCGTTTGTGACGTTCTGTCGCACGTGTGAACGTAACGTCTACGTTCATCTGGTGGGGTGAGATCAGAGTGTCGTTTATTTACATCCTTGGGTCTCATTTTCTCACGTCCGCACTGCAGCAAAGGAGTTTTCTTGGTCGATCTGAGCATGTGTAAGGTGCCGGTCCATGTAAAGTACTAATTACAGCAGTAAATGGTTAAAAAAAAAAAATCAAATCAGTGTAATTGGCAACAGGACTCTAATCCAGGAAACTGGAGATAACTTCCCATATGGGGCCATTTTTCAGTCTTGTTTACTTTTGGTTTTTACTCGCTGTTTGGTTTGGTTTAAGCACCAAATTTATGTGGTTAGCTTTAGGAAAATATGGTTTGGGTTAAAAAATACAACCCTTTTCCCAACACATTTGAAACTCTCTCTCCATTTTCTGGATTAGTGGCGTGAAGTCATCTAGTATCTTCAAGGTTCCAGAGTTTTATTTGTCACATGCTCAGGCAACATGTGCAGTACAATGCAAAATGACTGAACCTGTGCAACAACAATATCAGAACATTCTTTAAAAAAAAAAAGAAAGCAACAGAAAAGTCTAAAAATTTACCCAAAAAAACAACGTATAATGATTTAGGATTGATTGACTGAATAAGAGCAGCAATAAAGCAGTAAAATAAATTGTAAAGGCGTGTTGATTTTAAATGCGGCGTGTCACAAACAACTGTGATTTGAACAGAGCAATACATTTTCCTGTTGAGAGAAAAAACTGTAATTAGAAATGTTGTTTGTTGTGTTGGAACCTGATTTTTGGGAGACTCCTGGCTGCTCATTCAGATCCACAACCTTTGTTTCCTCATTTTTTCCTGCCATTTCCAATCACACACTTCAATAAATTAATGTTCTGCTTCGTGTCATTCCCAAAAACAAGATTTTAAAACAGAACTGATGGATGTGACCCAATGGTTAGTGGTTGCGGCCTCATGTCGTACCAAAATATTTGATCCGATCTTGATTCTGGAGCATAAAATAACCAAAAAAAATCACCTTTTCAAACAAAGAAAAGAAAAAAATAGATTATTAAACTAGAAACAGGCCAAAGTCTCATTGGGGGCTTTTTATTTTTCCAGCAGCAGCTGGTCAGCTTCCAGATGAATGTGACAGCAGGTACAACACAGTGATGGAGAGAAGATGAGGAGTAGAAACGAAAAGGAGGAAAGAGAATGGGAAGGAGAGAAGGAGGAGGAGATGGAGAAAGAAACGAGAGGAAAACTGGGAGAAGCGAGGCAGCCGTGGCATCTTTTCAGCTGTGTTTTTTCTCGGCATGGGTCAGGTCACTTGGGTAACACCATCGATGCTGCCAAAGAAAGGAAGACAAGAGGAGAGAGGGAGGAGGGGGAGGAAAGAAGGGGAGGAAAGAGAGGGAGGAGGGGGAGGATGATGGGAACCAGAGGAGGAGGTGGATGTTGGAGAGGGATTGTGGGGAAAAACAGTTTTTGTCAAAGGAAAGTGATCGTCTCCTCTTTGATTTAACCACCCCCTGCAGTGGAAATCACATTTTTTAACTCATTAGCACATTCACACAGTGTTTTTTTTAGACATATAATGAGCAAAATAAACAGTTAACACCACGACTGAGCAGCTTATTGAACTGATTGCTGTCTAAAAATCATGGATTCACACTTTCAAGACAACACGTTTAAGATATTTGTGATTTGAAGGGTTAAAAACTGCTGCAAATCTACACATTTATTAGCACCAGAATGTTACAGTA
The DNA here is from genome assembly GCF_022539595.1 of Amphiprion ocellaris. Taxonomy (NCBI): domain Eukaryota; kingdom Metazoa; phylum Chordata; class Actinopteri; family Pomacentridae; genus Amphiprion; species Amphiprion ocellaris. Next base: position 32,426,361 of record NC_072772.1, read on the forward strand.
CAAAAGCTACATCTAAATCTTTATATAAATACAGGAATAGATCATTTTCTATTTAAAAAAAAAACAAAAAAACAAGTAAATATTTAGTGGTTTAATCAATTAGAGGCTTTAATGAAATGCAAGAGGATTCCTGGACTGCATCTTCATATATCTTCAAAGGTCAAAGGCTTTTATCTTCAAAATAAAAGCCTTTGACCAGTGTGGTGAAGGTTCTCTTAAGTTGTTTTGAGTTGTTTTTCCAGCTCTAAAGGAGACTAAAGAGAATACAGAAGAAGAAAGGATGGTGCTTCTTAAGAGATGTGATGCCTTTCAGCACATGCACAATGTGCAATGCAATATGAAGCATTTAGGGCTAAAAAATAAGATATTTAACAGTTTTCTGGTTGTTTTCTGCTCCTGTTACATTTTTAGGGCTAATTTTTTATTGCAACAAAGTTCTGCACCTTAATGGAAACAGCACAGCCATGACTAGAATTCAGAAATGTCTTCTGTGCACAATCTAAAAGTTACAATGACATAAATGATGAAAAAAGAAAATAAAAAGTTGAATTTCTTTGGATATTTATTTTACAAAAACTTGCACAGTATTTTTCCAAGTGCCTACAGGTGTTACCAATACTGGAAAAAATGGTGACCTTCATTACCTACCGGTACTTGCATTTTTAATTTGTCTCCTCTTCGCTTTGTATAAACAGTCTGCAGTTCTTCTAAAAGTCCCTAAATTTTTGCCACATGGCTGCCAGTTGCAGCTGAGTCACCAACGGCTTCATGGTTGTGTGGAGGAGTGCATAATTTTATTTTTGCAGAGAATCTGGTTATTGTAAATGATTTATTTTTGCCAATTTCTCAGCCACTTTGCTGCAATTTACCGATGACGGTCTGAAAAAATGAGCTCAGACTTTTGAGATTTGACATGTTGTTTAACCTAAAGTTTGAATTCTTCCAACATTTATAAAATAATGTGAGTTCAAGGCTCCAAAACTGTGAGAAATCTGCAAATGCTGCAATAGAAAAAGCACATAGAAATAGAAATAAATCAGTTTACAGGACAAAGAATTAAAATGTTATTGCAAATTATTCATATTTTAGCCAGTTTTTGCAAACAAAATGATGATTTTTTTGTAAAAATATCTAAACCGACGAGTTGCTTTTGGGATTTAATCATTCTAGTAAAGTTATATTTTGAAAAATTCCTGTGTTTAAATAGAAAGTTAGGGCAAAACAGTGTTTGCTGCTGAGTAAAAGGTCCCAAAGTTCAAATCACTGCTTACTCATACTATTAGTAATTAGATTCCAGCAGATTATTGATTGTTTGCAGTGTTCTACTTTACCAAATAGTTTAACGGATCTTTGCTTTGCTCCTAAATGTGCCTCCTGAATGTGGATTTATCTTCACGTTGCTTAAAAATCTGGATGAGAGACGTGGATTTTTGGACACCCAGCGAGGCCCAGCGTGGACGCAGAGCAGCAGGTCTCTCCAAGCTGAAAAGCGTTACATCAGAGCAGAGGAATTCCTGCCTTTTCTTCCAGCTTCTTTTGTTATTCTTTAGAGAGAAAAAGAGAGAGAGAGTTGCCTTATTCTTCTCGCCGAGTGCTCTGTCACTGCCGGACCTCGAGACAGATAAAGGAGGGGAGGCGGGGGGGAGGTGAGGAAGGAGATGGGGGAGAGTGAGTGAGGGAAGGAGGGAGGGAGGCTGACAGGAACCCATGTTTTTACTGCTCCTCCTGGTGCTACTTTAAAACCATCCAAACGGGAAGAAGAAAGAAGAAGAAGACATAACTTTAATGTAAAACTCCACGAGAACACTTTCCACCGAGGAAATGAGAGTTTTACTGCAGCTCACACAACCATCTGGTTTATTACAATAAGAGCATGTAGCTAAATAAAAATTAACTCAGTAAAAAACTAGGAGGTTTTACACATATTTAACTACATTTGTGGAAGTTTGTGATCCTTTTCTTTACAGGAAACACTGTCAATTCACAATTTTTTATTTAAATGCAGTCATTATTTTTAGCATAACTTTATGTTTCGCTTCATCAACCCTCTGAACCCCAAAACACAGAAGATGTTTTACAAAAAATCACTGAAATTACCACAGTTATTGGAGCAAGAAGTTGCGAAAACAAAATTATGTTTATTTGATATTTCTTTATTCTCATAAAAAAATCTGATTCTTTAAAAAAAACTAAAATTCTGTGCTCATTGCCTCATCCAGAAAGCCATTACTGACACTGCTGGGGCCAATAGTCACCAGACAAACATTAAAAAAGTCTCGGTTGAACTGCAGGCAGTGTCTATACAAAACAAATAGCTGACAAAAAAAATTTCAAAATAAGTAATAAAATATCTATAGTGTGTAGATTTGCTATTTGTTTCTAGTATTTGAAACAGCTGTAAACCTTGGAACAAATTTTGGACATGAATTTTTGTAAAATAAATAATCAGCAAAATTCAATTTTGTTAAGAAAAAGTGGCAAAAAAGTAAATAATTTGCAATAACATTTAAATTGTGGTTTCTTTAAATTAAAAAATAATCTATTTCTGTCTGAAAATGATGTAACTTTTGTATTGTAGCTGGTGCTGACCAATGTAATGGTTACTTGGGTTGTGTTGTACTCGTATGTGTTTCTGTTGTTTTGTGATTCTTCATTCTTCTGTGTTGTGCAATACTTCTTGGCTCTCTGTTTTTATTCTTTGTGCTGCGCTCTTAATGTATTTTTTATATTTATGGCTTCAGAGACACCTTTCAGATCTTTGCGGTTGCTTGTTAGCGCTGATTAGCATTAATAGTCTGATCCCATGTGGAGCAGCGCGAACATGTCTGACAACTACTTCTTTTAGCAACATTTTTATTATTACTAAACAGCATTCGGGGACGCTACATGCCTTCTTCTGGAACCTTTTATGTTGAGACTCTTCACACCTCAGTCTGCTGAGACACCAACATACCAGATGAGAACTTTTGTCTTTCCTGTTTTTCTTGTTTATGAAGTCAGCGAAGGCCAGTAAAGTCGCCCCCCAGGCCAGTTGTCCACAGTAACTCCGGGATGTAATGCGTTTTTCCTAATTGACCATGATTTTTTTCTGGTGTAAATGATGTGGGAGCCAGTGGGAGAGTGTGTGTTACAGCCCTGTGGGCGCTCGGGGGGAGAGACGAGATGAGCTCTCTGCCAGAACGTTACAAAGCAACCATCACATTTTTATCCACATAAACTGCAGCAGCTCCAGTTTTTGTCTTTCCTTCTAGTTTTTTCTTTTTTTTCTGCCTTCTAGTTTTCTTCCATTTGCATTTTTTTTTTTTTTTTTTTTTTTTTAGATTTCTCTCTTGGATTCCACCTCAAATGCTTCTGCCCTCTCCTGCTCTTTCCTCGCTTTGCTCCTCTGATGCCTCTTTCCTTCCTCCCATAATTTCTTCCTTCCATTTGTCTTTCCTCTCCTCTGTCCTGTTCTCTCTCTCTCTAATGAAAACTTGGTCGGCTGCAGCAGAGAACAGCTCCAAGTTTCCTTACTGCTCCTGATTACATCAGCACATGCAGTCATGCTCTCTCGCTCTCACTTTCTCTCTCTCTCTCTCTCTCTCTCTCTGTCGCACACACACAAACACACACATGCACACACACATCTCAGAGACTTTTGGAATAACAACTCATGACATCACCAACAGCTGCCCAGCTGCATGAAAGAGTGTGTGTTTGGTGTAAACGCACAATTGTGTGTGTGTGACTGATTGTGTGTGTGTGCATGGTCGGAGACTGTTAGTTGCCAAGGTAACGGAGCTGGATCAGTCAAGGGGTGAGGACCTCCTCCTCTGCTGGTTTACTGTTGCAGACCAGAAGTTTGCAGCAGTTACGCAACATCTATCTATCTATCTATCTATCTATCTATCTATCTATCTATCTATCTATCTATCTATCTATCTATCTATCTATCTATCTATCTATCTATCTATCTATCTATCTATCTATCTATCTATCTATCTATCTATCTAATCTTCCTTTTTTTTTCTTTTTCTTTCTTTTCCTTTTGTCCCCGCAGCTGGTTCACCTCATTAGGCCATAAAACCTTTTCTAACTGGCTACTGAGCTCTGTTCTGTCATTTCTATTGGCTCATTAAGGTGTCAGTCGATGGGTTCATCCGTCTCTCGGTGACAGAAGCCTATTGGTCAGCGCTTTTTTTCACATTATGGGGGGACCATTGTGCTCAGAAACGGAGGGAATTTCAATGCAGATTAAGAGCAGTTTGAAAAGGCTCTTTATCAGCGTGGCAGCAGGAGACTTTGGGTCCAGACTTTGGGAATTTAGAGGCCCTATATTAACAAATAATTAGCTATTATCTAAAACTATTGTTCTCAGACTTAAATCTTGAAGGGTCCCATATTGTGGCCAATTTAGCAGAAAGGGATTTTTCGCTTAAAATACCACAAAATTGGTTAATTTCACCATAAATTCTGATTCTGAATGGGCTGTTTGAGTGTGTGTAGCTTTGAATGAGGTCGATTCTGCCTCCTTCAGGAAGGAAACTCTCTGCATCTGTGATCAACAACATGGAGCAAAACAGTTGATAGTATGGCATTTGGTATAGGCATTGGTAAGTGCATGAAACCATGACTTCTTCATGGTCTTCTTCATTAATAAGGGTGACTATAACCGAATATATAAAATAGAAATAGGAGTTATTAAATTAAGATGGCCGATATCCTGCTGAACACGCCCCCTTCAGGAAGGAAACTCTCTCTGCCTGTGTGATCAACAACATGGAGCAAAACATTTGATAACATGACAGTTGGTATAGACATGAATGAACGCATGAAACCATGACTTTCTATCACTTCTAACTTTCTCCCTGAGTGATCATTTTGCCTGAAATATCACTGAATTCACCACAGAGCTGCTGTTTTTACCTCATGTGTTTGGTGAGTTTGTCGAACAACATTGCTTTTTTTGAAATCCATAGTTTAGCTGTGCAAGGCAGCAGCTTGTAAAACAGCTTCAAAGTAAACCTTGGTTAACATATAGTCTGCATTTCAGTTACTATTTCATACTTTATCTGCTGTCTGACCATGGAAACATGAAAATATGTAAACAAGAACAGGTTTATTGGGAGCTTACCTGTATTAAAATGCAGTTTTTGTGCGCACAGAGAGCAGGAGAGAAGCTACCGAATGTAAACAGCAGCCCAGTTCAGGTTTCACTGAACCTGCACTGTCCTTGTTTATTGATTTGAAATCACTCTTAATGTTCCAACATCCCTGATTTTACCTCACTTTTACAGTTAGCCACATTAGCCTCACAACATGCTAACACTAAGGATTTTCTGATTGTTGTGGCATCAAAAACAGTAAAAAGTAATCCAGCGGGTGCTCAGTTCCTCAGATGCTGGGAGTGCATGAAGACTCTTGTGTTCACTCTTACAGCCAACAATATCTAGTGAATTTTATTCATGGCGAAAACATTTTATAGTTAGCAGAAGCAGCTCCAGAAGGTAAATAAACCTGGTGGACTGTGAGGCAGCTGTTCATTCCAAAAATAGAAGGGCAGAATTATGCACAATTTTAGCTACAATACTATTGGTTACTCTATTTCAACTTAGAAAATGAAATAAATTCTAATTGACATGCAAAGCTGGGAAGTTTTTTTGGTTGAGTTGAGACTAGAAAAGTAAATGTATTGATATTTTCACTGCTTTTTATTTACACCCACAAGCTTTTAAGATGCTAAAACACAGTAACAATGGATTCTCCTCATATGGAGCCTTTAAGAATAGCTTCTTATGGGAATTCTGCTCTGCTGCTTTATAGCACCAAACAGGAAATCAGATATTTTACTACCAGTGTTCTCAAAGTAATTTCCAGAGACACAAAATGCTGCATGTCGCTGATAATGTTCACTTGGCTGAAAAGTGCATCATCAAGTTTCTGCCGCTTTGTTCTTGAGACAAATTAGTCCTGCTTTGGATTTTAATAATGGACAGATACTGGTTTGTCTCAGTGATAGTATCTTTTAGGGCACATAATATTGGTTGCTATAGAATTTGTAATAATCTTGTGTTCGAAACGCCTTCATTTCAATGAGACTGTTCACTCTCAGATAAGTTATTAGGAGAGATTGAATTCAGGAGGCCAATCAGAGGTCAGATCCCACGCCAGGCTTATTACATTTTTGAAGTTTCTCTTATTCTTTCAATTCCAGTGAACTTTTTCATGAGGGAAACAGGTGAAAGTGTCAAGATTCACATGTTCCTCTGGATGTAGAAACCTTACAGGACACATAATATCTCCGGTTCACCTTCACCTCCTATCTGATCGTCCTCCCACCCGTCTCTTTCCATACAGTCCTATAAGCCATTTTATGCGATCTGCAACAACAAGGTGTTGAGCTGCACCTCTAACAGGCGGCTAATCCAGCAGATCTGATCAAAGGTAGCCAGTTAACCTGAGCTTATCCGCCGCCTAAGGAGATGTGTTTAATGAGCTTACATTAAACCAGCACCACGTCTCGCTGTGCTTCCAATCAGCTGCGATGGAGGTTATTTTATACCCAAAGTCAGTCTTCTCTCTCCTACTGTTTGTCAGCATCCATCTGCTGGGATTTAGCTTTAATGAATTCTGTATTTCCATCTATGCATTCAATCTGCACCTGTTTCTGTCTGACTTTCGCTTGAAGCTGGTTGCATGAATCTGCAGTTGGGAGCTGGAAAATCAGATACTAAGAAAAGGCAATCAGCAAAGAAAAATCAAGACATAAACAAATGCGAAAGAATTAAAAAATTAAATGTAATAAATGACAACTAGGGATCAACAAATGTGTTTTTTTTCAAGGCTGATACCAATTACTGAACGATGGATGACCAATATTTGGAACTGATAGAGACCCAATATATTAACAAATAATTAGAAAACTATAATTAGAATAATTAGAAAACTATTGTTCTCAGACTTAAATCTTTCAGAGTCCCATGTTGTGCCCATTTTGGCAGTTTTTCTTGGAGGGGGGGATCTTAAAATACCACAAAATTGGTTAATTTTATCATAATTGTTGGCTGTAAATGGGCTGTTTGTGTGTCTGTAGCTTTAAATGCAGGTGATTCTGCTTCCTTCAGGAAGAAAACTCTCTCTGCATCTGTGATCGACAACATGGTGCTAAACAGTTGATAACTTGGCAGTTGGTATAGACATGAAAGGCATGAAACCATGACTTCTTCATGGTCTTCTTTATTAGTAAGGGTGACTATAGCTGAATATATAAAATAGGAATAGGAATAAATTAGGACGCTCTCCTCTGTTTATGTGGGATTGACTGTGAATAATCAATTTGTTCTTCTTCTCTGTTATCTTAATCTTTCCCCGTTCTATCAGTTCTATGACCCATTAAAGTCCAGATCTTCAATCATTATTAATTATTGCTTTTCAGACGACTCTCTTTCATATGAATCTGTGGCTGTCTTCAAACTTAGCTGCTAGCCATTAGCACGGCCTTAGCCACTGTGTGAAGCTAATTTCCTGGTTTGTGGAAACAGTTTGTGTTTCTTGTTTAGTTTTTGCTGCTTGAGAGACATTTCTAAAACCACAGAAACCCAAAGAAGCACATTTAATCGATCAATAATCAGTCAAAAATGCCAAATATCGGCCACAATAATCGGCCTATCCCTAACGACAGCCACTTATATGTTCTGTCTGCATGTCTGATTATAGGCTTACTGTTCCCGTTCAAACTTTAGATGCATTTTAGCTTGATTTCCTGGCATGTGATGAAATCAAAACTTATTTTTTCACATTATAAACAAAGACGATTCAGAGATCTAGCCCAGCGTCTTCTCCCGAGACTCGCCGATTGATCTCCATCCAGAGCGACGTGTCCTCGTCTGTCCCGCATCACATGTATGTGTTTGTGTTTCAGGTTTCTCTCTGTCTACATTTCTGTATACATCTTGCAGGATCTCCTTGTCTTTTTGTGTCTCTCCTCCTCTCCGTCTTTCTGACGCTGCTCTGTTGTGACAGGTTTCACAAAGGTTTCTTCTCTCTGTGTCCTGGTCCGTCCATCTCCCTCCTCGTCTCTGTTTGTCGCCCTCTTTCTCTGTTGTCACTCCATTTTGACACAGCCATCGTGACTCTGTGCCGATCTGCCTCTCCCTCTCTGAGTTTCTGTCCATTTCTCTGCCTTCCCCTCTCCCTTTCTCTGTGCTTGATGCTTTTCAGATGTGACAGAAGTCGTGTGAACCCCTGTATCTCTTTCTATCGGTTGTCTTTCTCCCTCCTGCTAATGTTTTTTCCATCAGAGGAGCGCTGGAAGTGAAAAAGCTGTACATCTCGGCATAGCAGGGGATGAACATCATGTACCTGTGAACACAAGACTTCTGGCAATTTCTGTCACATCTCATCTCCTCTCTCCTGTTATATTCTCTGCTGATATTTTTCAAATATTCCCGTTTGAAAAAGTTTGAGAAACTCGCTCCAGACAGGAAACTTGAGGGAGGGCTCTCAGGGGAAAATCTGTGATTCCTTACAAATGGGTCACTTTGCAGGAATTTACCAGAATATCTGACAACTTGTTTCACACATTCGCAGCGCCGGCTGGCAGTTTTCGGCCCGACTGTAGTGTAAACCAGACTGTTTATGCCTTTAGTGGTTCCCTGTACTGAAAAACAACATTAATAAACCAGGAAGGAGTAACGGTTTTTGAGGTCATGGAATTTCTGACTTTGTTGAGGACACTTTTTAACATCACAGCCTAAAAATATATTAACGTAAAATATTCCTCAGAGGCTCCATTTGCAGCTGCAGCTCGTCAAATCTAAAACAAATCTCTGCTTTAATTTAATTTTTGATCCACTGGATGCGGACATTTCATCCCCACTGAGAAATGAGTTCATGCTAATGAACAAAGTCAAGAATTATCTTTTATTTAGCAGCTGTTTATTCATTATAAATAGAAAAAAAAAACACTATTGAAGATTCTGCACATGGCTGTACAAAGGCACATATATGCATATGTTACAACATATAAGTCTGACAATGTAATGCAGCACTTAATTTGACAAATTTATTGAACTTATCATAGAAGTTGCACATCCACAAGGTTGGGAGATTTGCAAGAGACAGACAAAGTTATAGTGTAGCTGATGACAGCAGAAAAAGAGTATATTCATATGAACTTTTCTTAAGTTTAAGCCTTGCATCCACAGCAATCTGGTGTTTCAGGGTCCATAAAATAGAGATTTCTGCTGATTGCATTTTAGTCTGTAGAGGCAAAAATGGAGACTGGAAGCGATTATACAGGCACTGATGTTTGCTAAATTATCATTTATTTGGCAATTGTGTAAATAGAAAAAAACACAATTAAACAGTCTGTGCATTGCTTTGCAAAGACATATATATGCATATGTTGCATCATTTAAATCTGACAGTGTAATGCAGCACTTAATTTGACAAATTTGTTGAATGTTTTCATAGAAGTTACACATCCACAACATTGAGAGATTTGCAAGAGACAGACAAAGTTATAGTGTAGCTGATGACAGCAGAAAAAGAGTATATTCACATTAACTTTTATTAAGTTTAAGCCTTGCATCCATAACAATCTGGTGTTTTAGGGCCCATAAAATGGATTTCTGTTGATTGTGTTTTAGTCTCTACAGGCAGAAATGGAGACATTTTCGCTAAATTATATTTATTTAGCAGATGTTTTTTCATTACACATAGAAAAACACAGTTAAAGCTTCTGTGCATTGCTGTACAAAGATATATATCCATAAGTTACAACATATAAGTCTGAAAATGTAATATAGTACTTATTTTGACAAATTGTTACAACTTTTTAGTACAAGATGCACATTCACACTGAAAGTCTGGTGCGAAATCATACATTTCCCATAATGCACCTACAGATGACAGAGGATCACATTCTTGATAAAAATGTGAAATCTTTCAGTCTGAAGACTCAGTTCATGGCTTTAAAATGCTCATCCAGAGCAACAGAACGTATTTCTGAGTATAAAATCTACCTTTAATGCAGCAGAACCGAGTGAGGCTGTTAAATGCAGCGTAATGCGCCTTTATTGTTGGCTACCGAAGCCTCAGGAGGCCGAGACTCTCCACCCCCGGCTGGATGGAGCTGGAAAGAATGAATCGTGGCTGCTGGCTGCAGGTTGACTGCAATTAACAGGCTATGACACACAGAGTAATCTTTACTGCATCGCGTTATCCTGCTGTTGTTAAATGCAAATTTGACTTTCTGTCCTTTTTTTGTCAGATTCTCCCTGTAAACAAAGCATTCTGTATGTTCTGTTGGTTCTGCTGTGATGTTTTCATGCTTGCAGTAGCAGGACTGAGCGACTTACATCTCTTCTTGTTCGAGGATAATCTAGTGTCGGAGTTTGATCGGCATGCGTCGCCATACTGAGCATGCATATGTTGCAGTGAGTCAGAAATCAGAGGAGAAGCAGCTCCCTGTGCTTTCAGTCTCTGGTCATCAGGGAGGAGGAGGAGGAGGAAGGAGTGAGTCATGTTAGTTAGACTTTAATAAAAACAACTGCCAGGGTCCACAGGCTGGATCATGATGATGAGGAGTGTTCTGGTGTTGAACGAAGGGGTGTTGGGTCACTTGGTCACTGTGGAAATACAGAGCCGGAGTTCACGTCTGCTATGAATTTCACAGACTCTTGCTTTTCATTTTTCGATCCCCCGTCATCCTCTGATTGAAGTTAGAGCTCCAGTAATTGGAGGTTTATGTGTGGTTTTTTTTGTGCTGCAGGTTTGTCCGCCGTGACACCAGACCAACCTACACAGAGTACGTCAGCTAACGAAGCCACCTCACAGCACTGAATGGATTTTATCGATATTTCTGACTCCTGCTATTATTCCTCGCTGGCACCGTTGCAGGTGTTTCATCTCAGGAGCCAAACAATCTTCTGACCTGAAACTTTGGAGCTTAGCACTTTTTGCTCCTCTCATGATCTTGTTTTTTTTTCTGTGATTTAGCCCTTTTTTATTGCATCTCGACTTCTTCCAGATGCCGCAGTAAAACTCTGTGCCTATCAGGACTCTAACTTGGCCGAATGAAACACACATTTCAATGCTATTGGCTGCACATGCGGGTCGTGATTTATGTTTGTTGTAGTAATCCTCAATGCAGTGAAACAACACATTTGCTTGGCTAATCAGGACTGACGGCGCTGATACTTGAATATACAATTCACAATTGCTCTGGCTCCGTTATTCTGCGTCTATGATTTCTTTCCCCGTCTTAAATATGATGTAAACACTGTAGTTTTAATAACACTGAACAGATATTTCCTCAGCAGCTGCAGCAAGTCAAGTTTGGAAGCGGCTTTCAACCGTTAAAATGTCAAATGATGAGGTTGGTTTTACAACGGGAAATGCAAAAAGTCACATACAAAGACACACACACACACACAATGACGTTTTTGCACCGCTCCAGAACTGACTGCCAACGGAGCGTGCTCCCGGTCGCTGAGGGATGTATAAATTCTGTTGTGTTGGCACTGAGTTTGGCATTTGTGTGTCTGTTACTGTCAGTCTGTGTATATGTGTGTGTGTGTGTGTGTGTGTGTGTGTGTGTGTGTGTGTCTTTGTGTGTTTCCTGTAGGGGAAACGCGACACTGAAGCACGAGCATGCTAATGTTAATGAAACACGTATTAATTTAGGATAATTCATGAAACTGTTCCTCCAAACATTGACACAAGCAGTGGCCTGTTTGTGTTAGATGGAGACGTTCTGGTTGTGTTTGCGTGAACTGTAGTCTTCATCAACAACAGATAACAACAGATAAAATCAGGACATGCAGGGAGTTTAAAGCTGCATTAATTTAGATGTAGACCGATCTGATTTAGCTCATGGTTTAATTTTATACCACATTTACTGTGTGTTTCTTCCACTGTGTTCAAAAAAGTTCTGACAAACTACCTGCACACTGACAAAGTTCCAGTTTAGCTGATAAAATTAGTGGAGCAGCAGATTTAAAAACTACGTCCACATTAACTTTTCCTACGTTTAAACTTGGCATCCACAACATGCTGGTGTTTTAGGACTCATAAAACAGATTTCTGCTGATTGCATTTTTAGTCCGGAGAGGCAGAAATGGAGACTTTTGGAAGCTATGATACAGACATTCATGTTCGCTCCTATCAAATTACGCTTTTTCCAGAAAGAAAAAAAAACAAGCAAAGATGTCAGCATGTGTTACTTATTCTTGGTAACAGTTCCACCTCATTGTTGTTCCAGGAAAAGTAATCTCTGGTGTTACATTTTGCCATTGCTCTTCCTTCCCTGTAACTAAGATTTTACACTTTTTGTGTACAACAGTGTACGTGGACGGTTATTTTTATGTGTTTTCAGGCATGTAGACACATTTCAGATGCAGACAGTGATTGTTTTTGGTTTAGAACTCTTTTAAAAAGCAAAAACACATTTGTGTGGATGTCCAAAAACACCACAACCTGGACACAAACACAACTCTAACATTTAACTTGCACAATATCTGCAGTATATATACACTTACAAACTGTTGCACACCATTTTTGACTGTCCTGTTTTATTAATCACCTTCCATGTTAAAAAATAATAATAATAAAGCTAAATAAAAATGCTTACAGTGGTGGGTTACACAAGGAAAACAAATCTCGAAAGCCTTGATTTTTACTTTGTAGGAAAATGCCTGCCTGGAAGTAGTGAGAAAATGCTATAAAACATGGTGTAATTAACTATTATTACTCAATATTTGCAGGATATTTATACTTACAAATTGGTAGCCTTGTACGATGCCAGTGCGGTGGAGTTCTTGTGACTTCAGGTGGAAAAAACATAAACCAATCTGCTCTATAAAGAGTATTTGTAGTCAAAAACAACAATGGGAAGACACAAAAGTAAGTAGCTTTACTGATGATGATTAACCTTCATACCAGCTTGATAGTCAGCCTAGCATCATAGAAAAAGTGGGAATTTAACACACAGTCATTTTGCGTGTTGGCAGAATGCACCTTTTTTGCACTTGGTGTTTAGTTGCATGCCTTATAATTGTGATAAATGAGACCTCACCCATTGTTTATCATGTAGACGCTGCAAAATGACACAAAGGAAGCAAAAAATGCACAGAAATGATACTTTAAAATGTGCAAAAAGCGCCGTGCTATTGATACACAATCAGATGAAATATCAAGTTGTGATGCTGCAAGATCACCTACGTAAATAAAATTGACCGTGTTTATTATCGTACGCATATTCACTGATCTGTGGGTGAATATTTAGTAATTAAATTAAGCAGGTCTTCGTCGCAGTGGCACAGCTGTACTGCAGCTTCAACGTGATCTCCAGTGACAGAGTGGCATTTTCTGCTGCAATCACACAATCAAAATCACACAAACACACACACACACACACACACACACACACACACAGGGGCGTGCATGTGCAATCACAAACTGCAAAAAAATAACACACACACACTCACACACCCATGCCAAGACAATGGCCTGCTAATCCTCGCTTCTGATTGGATGAGTCCAGATTACCCAGAGGGCACCAGCTGTCGGGGAGAGGCGAGGCCCAGTTTCCTCAGTATCAGCACACACATGATACACACAAAAACACACACACACACTCACACTCTTCACTGGTCCCGTCACTCTGATGCCGAGTAGAAACGCACAAAATGTTAGCATCCCAGAGCTAACGTTTGGGTTATTTGTAGCCGCCGTCGTCGCTCGCCGGACCACACCGAAGCTCTCAGCTGCTGTCAACACACACAGTTTGTCGGTGCTGTCGACACACTGTAAAAATAGGAATGGGAATTAATACCACTGTAACGCTAACAGGCCTCACAAAAGTCCAGGTAGCCAAATTCTGCAAATGCCTGATGAGCTGTGTGCTTTATTTTTAGCTGGTGTTGTCACAACCGCTGCACATTCAACTTTTCATTTTCATGCTTAAGTTTGTGCAGAATTTTGATTCCTGCAGAAAGTTTTTGCTAAATATGTGAGCTTTTTTCTGTAGCTCATCTTTTATAGTGTTACAATTGCAGCATGCCTTGTTCCAAGTTCTGCTCTGAACGGTGTTTGAAGGCAGCACAGAAAAGTTCTCTTTTTTTGGGCTAAAAATGCTCCTATTTTTGGCTTCTTGAACTCTCTGCCCTCACGCTATAACACGCCATCAGCCCCCGCTCATACATACATGGAGCAGCCCTCGATCTCTGAGCTCCCAGTGCAGCCACAGAGGGCCGAGCCGGGCCAAGCCGAGCCAGTCCGAGCCAGTCCAACAATGCTAGCGAGAAGGAGGGGGGACAGGAAGCGCCGGCTGACACGCTGCTGGGCCGAGATAAGAGCAGATCCCGCTAAATACTGGAATCAGGGGAGAGCAAGGGAGAGATGGGAGGAAGAGGAGGGAATATAGGGGAAAGGAAAGGAAGGAAGAGAGACAGAAAACAGAAAAAAGAGAGGAGAGAGAGACAAATGCAAAAAGGGTGAGGGAGTGAGAGAGATTTACTTTCAGTGTGTTGTTAAGATACAGCTGGACTGAGAGGCTTTGCTCTGGCCTAGATTCTCCTCTTTGTCTGCTGGTTAAAGCGCTGGATCTCGTCTCTGCAGCCAACATTTATGAATCTATCTGGATGTATTTTCATGCAGAGTGAAAGCAGAAGCTGTCGTTAATTGTTTGGTTTCTCCGGCTACGAGGTCAAAGTGCTGATTTCCAGCTTGAGCAGAACGCAGCAGCAGACACATATTTCACGTTAGTTGCTTCCAACTTCTTGGCTTGCGACCCTTTAAATGAAGAGTTGTCTTGTTTTCAACCATTTATATGTCAAGAACTTGTGACTAGTGTGACAAATGACGCATTTTCCTTAGATACGAAGTGATATTATGCAGTAATTTACAACAAAATGTCTGATGAAATCAATATGTCTCATGTTACACGTCATTTTTGACTGTCATGTTTTATTATTCACCTTCCAAGCTTAAAAAAATAATATAACAATATGGATTACACAAGCAAAACAAGTCTCAAAAGCCTTCTAATTGATTTTTACATTGAGGATGTAAAAATTTGCCTGGAAGCAGTGAGAAAATGTGATAAAACACGGTGTAATTAACAAATTATAACAAGCAGTATAACTTATACATGTTCAGACTTACTTAAAGGTGTTAATGGTGTTTAAATGCACAGTGGGTGAGCAGCGAAGTGTTCATAGCCCTGTTAATTTTATTATTACATTTTACTGGTCACCTTCTGCGGATACAAACAAACTTTAAAGTCAGTCTGTTTTATTTCTAATGTGCTTTAGCATAAAAACAGAACAACTAAACTGTGATGTTGTGCTACTTGTTTGTTAATATTTGATTTTTCTGCTGCATTTAGTGTTTAATTTTCCTGGAAAAAGAAGAGAAATGCAACAAAAAAGTGCATAAATGATGTCATACAGTGCATTATATTCCAAGGCTGCATAAATAATTGATTTTATTTGAAATTATGTAATTTGCAAATCACAAAAGCTGCAATTTCGGACACATTGCACTTTATACTACATGTCTGAGATTTGATGGTGTCTCAGGTTGTAACGCTTCATTGCAGTGAACATTGGACTAAAACTTGACTTTAAGAAATGATATTGCAACTCTAATCACAGTATCTGTCAGAAAAATCACAGTATTTTCAAATATTTTGAATTTTTAAAGAATAGAAATCCCACTTACTCCTGTTGTAGTAGCAACTTTGCAACTTTTTCAATTTGCATTTTGGACTTTATCCAGTAAAGAAACTATTTTTATGGGGAAAAACCCTGCAGAAATGTGTCATCGTGTTGCTACAAACTAAAACAGAAGTTTGGAAATGACTGCAACATGTAATATCCTTCGCCTGACCAGGGAATTCATTTCCCGATTGGACAAAATCCTGGAAACCCACATAAAGCGAATGTTTCTGACATGATCAGGAGAGGCAGATGCAGTGGAAACATGAGCTGTGGTGTTTTCTAAATGCTGCTCTGTGCTTGTGTCATCTTTCTCTTCATTCTGACTTTGGGTTTTTCTTTGTTTCATCACTTTATCCTGCACGTTTCGAGATGTATTTTCTATTAAATTGCTTCTCAGAAAAAAAAATCCCTCGACAAGCTTCAAGCGGTTAAATCTGTAAAATGTGATTAAGTCTGTAATTAGTTTTCTGCTGTAAACATCACACAGTTTCATATACGTTAATTTCCCTCCACTTTCGATTGAGTTTCTCGATAATTCTGTTTTCTCTCGTCTCTCTGCTGTTACTATTTGCTGCTGCTGCTGCTGCTGCTGCAGTGTAATTTCCCAGCGGGGATCATTACAGTTTCCTGGTGTCTTTTCTTATCTCACGGTTGTTGTTTTTTTTTCTAAACTAGTATCAGCCGTGGTTGATTCTATTTTCATTCAACAGCACATAAAAATGATGAAAAGAGGAAAATTCTGAATGTTCAGGTCAGAACTACGACGAGCTGCAAACTTTTACCTGCATCTGTGAAAAATGTTTTTAAGAAAACCCGAATGAAATTTAGTTTGAGAGGAACTTGTGAACACTGTTTTGTAGGGAAAAGTTGAGACGTTGATGGAAATAACTGTTGACTAAATGAGGATGTTTGACGTCTTGGTGTTTTATTTCTGGCAGCGGAGCTCAGCTGTGGCGTTCTGCTGCCTCCCTGTTTTACATCTTCGAACAACGTGATGGGTCGTGAAAGTTACGGGAATAAAATCCAGTGACACAAGCGCTCCTGTGTGTGATTTTGTTTTCCAGTTTGTTTCCACAAAGTATCGGTTCAACCTCACGCTGACCTGTTTGTTTTGCAGGGACGACAGAGCGGGTTTGTCTGATCCAGGGCACCGTGGAGGCGCTGAACGGCGTCCATGACTTCATCGCCGAGAAGGTGAGGGAGATGCCTCAGAGCACCCAGAAGACAGAGCCGGTCAGCATCCTGCAGCCGCAGACCACCGTCAACCCGGACCGCGTCAAACAGGTGGGTACCTCCACCGGTTTCTCACTTTATTCAACTCCAGGAGAAGTCGGAGCAGCTGCAGACGTCCCCAGTTAGCTTCAAGCAGGGGTTTCAAAAATATTTTAGTTCACATTCAGCCCAGTTTGACCTCAAGTGAGCCAGACCAGTTAAATCAGAGCATAACAACATTTAAGGAATTATCATTTTACAAAACATCATGAACAGCCTGAAATTTCTTAAGAAAAATACATTCAGTTTCAACAACATTATGCCTCAGTTTATCATTTACACATTACAACTTCCAGATCACAGAGTGTGTACAAAGGAACACAACATTTAGTCACAGGTATCTGGAAGTTGTTGATATAGTATTTTACTTTATGATCAAAAGGTCAAAAGTCAGACAAAGAAAAAGACAAAAAACAACAAAAACAAGACAAAATATCCCAAAATGAGGCACAAACCGACAAAAACGAGACAAAAAACTACAAAAATTAGACAAAATATTTCAAAAATGAGACACAAACCGACAAAAACGAGACAAAAATTACTAAAATTTGACAAAACATTCCAAAAATGAGACACAAACTGACAAAAACGAGACCAAAAAAATACAAAAATTTACAAAATATTTCAAAAATGACACACAAACCGACAAAACTGAGACAAAAAAAATACAAAAATTAGACAAAATATTCCAAAAATGACAAAAATGAGACAAACGACAAGTCAGACAAAAAAGACAAAAAACAACAAAAACAAGACAAAATGTTACAAAGATGAGACACAAAATGGCAAAAATGAGACACAAAATGACAGAAATGAGACAAAAAAATGAAAATGAGACACAAAATGACAAAAGCTAGACAAAAAACTACCAAAATTAGACAAAATATTATAAAAATGACACACAAAACGACAAAAATGAGACAAACGACAAAAGCCAGACAAAAAAAGACAAAAACAACAAAAACAAGACAAAATGTTACAAAGATGAGACATAAAATGGCAAAAATGAGACACAAAATGACACAAATGAAATAAAGAACAATGAAAATGAGACACAAAACGACAAAAGCGAGAAACAAAATGACAAAAAAGTAGCCAAACAACACAAAACAAAACAAAAAAGACAAAAAACCTGGGGAAAAAAGTTACAAAGCCACAAAAAACACACAAAAGGAGAAAAACAAGACAAAAAAATTACACAAACGAGAGAAACGAGACAAAAAAATGACAAAAACGAGAAACAGAGCAACAAACACGAGACAAATGACAAGTCAGATAAAGAAAAAGACAAAAAACAACAAACATGAGACAAAATATTCCAAAAATGAGACACAAAACTACAAAAATTTGACAAAAATTACCAAAATTAGACAAAATATTCCAAAAATGAGACACAAAATGACAAAATATTCCAAAAATGGCACACAAAATGACAAAAATGAGACAAATGACAAAATTTAGACAAAAAACAACAAAAATACTACAAAATGAGACATAAAATGGCAAAACTGAGACACAAAATGACACAAATGAGACAAAAATTACAAAATTGTGACAAAATATTCCAAAAATGAGATACAAAGCAACAAAAACATGATACAAATGACAAAAGCCAGACAAAAAACAACAAAAACAAGACAAAATATTACAAAAGGAAGACACAAAATGACAAAATAACAATATAGTATTTCTATATAGTATTGTACTTGATTAATGATTTACTTGTCAAGATCTAGAAATTGCTTTAAATTTACAGTTTTACAAATATAATATTTGCAGTTCATGTGTTCTTTGTAATTTTTACACTTTACAAAGTCCACCCTCTGGAGGGCCGGACTGGACCCTCTGGCGGGCCGGTTTTGGCCCGCGGGCCGCATGTTTAACACCCCTGGCTTACAGCATAAATACAACCCTGTGTGTGTTTTTATTAGTTGTGTTTGTGCCAGCTGGGTGTGTGAGGAAGAGAGGGAGGGAAGTGGTCGCCGCTGGAACGACAAACTGTGGTCGAGTTGTGATTTTCTGTCTCAGTAAAGCTGAATGAGGCACTAAAAAAAATGCAGACATGTAAGCAGAGGAGGGAGGGAGAGAAAGGGAGACTAGAATGACAAAAATAAGAACACAGAGATGATGATGGGGAAAAGCAGTGAAGGAAAAGGAGAGGAAAGAGGAACTAAAAGGGAACGACGTGGGAAGAGAGATGAGATGTGTAGGGACAGGATGCAATGTTAGAGGTGTGAACATTTAAACTGCACATGTGACATGAACTGACACGCACACGCACATGCACACACACACACACACACACACACACACACACACACACACACACACACACACACACACACACACACACACACACACACACACACACACACATAAACTTTCACACCAACAGGAAACAGCTTTCTGCTAAGGGAGGATGTGTTAGCGAGTGTTCTGATCACTTTCACACACACACACACACACACACACACACACACACACACAGACACCCACACATATACACACACACACAATCTCTCTCTACTTCCAGCAGCTCTCATGCAGCAGAGGTTTGTAATGTCTTATTACTGATCTTATTCTCTAAATTCAACTCATTGCCTCAAAGTGTTCAAAATAGACATAAAAGGATTTTTCTGACGTTCAATATTTATCATTATTACACGTATGTAACCGCCGTCATTGATCATACAGCCACTCAACCTCTTAATAACTCTATTTTCATCTAATCTCACCTTTTTGCAGCAGCATCTTTTGGACATAAGGTGTCTGATGCTGTAATTTCACCCTTTAAAATAACATCAAACTGTCAAATCGCCTAAAATGCAGAAAATTGCATTTGGCAAAGTTCCGAGTTTATCTTTATTTATCACTATGCACTCAGAATTTAGTCTTTAAAACCAGTAAAATGCGAAATTACAGTCCCGAGTCCACTCAGGACTGAAAACCCCAACTTTTCTGCATTTTCAGGTAAAATAACCAGTCAATTTACATGTTATTCTCCTCTAAAGACGCAAGAACACAACACCAATGTAAGATAATGCAGTAAAGGACTGTGTTAGGCAGTAAACAATAAAACAATGTTTAAAGTATCCTTTATTATCCCTGAGGAGCAATTTGTTCTACAGTCAGCAGTAAGCCACAGTGGTGCACTATTACAACACCCTGTAAAAGAGAAATAATATTAATAAGGCATTATTTATTGGGTTTAAAGGTTCATTTTTGAAATAGAAAATGTCAGTAGGTTGAATTTTGGTCAGTTTCTTACATATCAGTTTTCTGTCATTGGGTTAGGGTTAGTGCATTATAACTTAACTATATTGCTATTTACGTGAAAATAAAAGATGCATTGTGATGTTAGAATTTAGCTCACATGAAGTTTTGCCTCTGACTCACATTTTACCGTCCAAAAACAACACGAGTTCCACATTTTCACTGAGCAGGTGTTTGCCGAGAAACTTTCTTTTCAGCCGTTAACACAAACTCTGTGCTGATTGTGCGACTAAATGAGGGCCAGTACCAGCTGTGTAATGGAGGACGATTAGTGCGGCCATTGATCGTGATCCCAATCTGGTTAAGTGATTATCATCATTCTCTCTTCATGATTGCTGCCTATTGATTAGTCAGGTCTGGCATTGTTTCCGTCTATCGACTACTCAGGGCTGCCAAACTACTGGACTCAAACAGGCACACACATGTGCACAACGCAGCCGTTTTAAAAAATGACACTTGAACTGGTCTTGAAAGGCTCTTAAAGGCATCATAAATAAAAAGTCTGGTGACACGAGCTCCGGAGTGAAGAACATTTTGTCTCTTAATGTCCCAGAAGTTTCTGTTTTTTCTCCTTGGCTCGGGCGTTGCTCTGGAGTTGCGTACATTTTCCCCCCGCTGCCTGCGATTTCTCATCCTCTGTCGTGAGCAGATTTTGGAGGAGGGGAAGCGATGCTACGCCTTTCTAGTTTTGAATAATTATCAGACTTGCACACACACACAAAGTCCTCAGAGTGTTACACAATTGTAAGGTGCCGTTATGAGGAGAGCTTTGTGCATATTTAATCCACACCGGGTGCTGAGACTCACGCTGAACTCTGGAGCCCACACACAACTCAAACAAGCAGCTGCAGATAACATCGCACAACATCCGCACACGTGGCGTCGGCAGAGTTCGCTTAAATGACAGGTACGACTTGATAATTAGCTCCCTGACTGACGGCGATGACGCTCGGCTCGTAGCTGCTTCGCTTCGCCAGCAGACAGACGGAGCTGAGGTCAGGCCTCCGCTAAGTTTTTCTTCCACGCCAAACTCAGGTTGCTGTTGCCAGGCAACCGCCCGAGACTCCAGGAAGTTCAGGCGAAGTGTTAATTACTGAGCTTTAGTGGTGGTAGGCGGAATTTGTTACTACTGGACTGACACAGGTGAACTGTTCTGTAAGAGGAATTATTCATTTCAGCAAAGTTTTCTTCTATACACTGCATATCTATATATGTGTGTGTGTGTTTGTATGTACTGAGTTTGCATCTTGTGCATCACGAGCGGCTGAGACCGAGGCTGACTGACAGCTGAGTAATGTTGTTTTGGATGATGTGAACAGCCGTGGGGAGACAGGCAGGCTAATAGCTGCTGATATTTAGACACTTATAATAGAGGGCGAATCCCCCTGTTGCTCTTTAGGCTATTTATATCATGTCAGAGAGGCAACTAAATGGATTTGTGCAGCAGCATCTGACGACACACACAGACACACACACATGCTCTAAAGAAAACCCCCACACCAAAATAACCTCTTCAACTCTGCCAGACACCAGAACTCTACGATAAGTCAAACCAAAGGAGCTTTAAGTCAAATTTTAGCAGGAAAAACAGAATGTTTCTCTCAAAAATGAAATAAAATATAATAAGAATACCGCTATGCTCTAAATAGACCATCTTAAAGACACGCTCCAGTCAAAATCAAGTTATTATTACCTTGCTAGTATGTCACGTGGTGTTTTTTATATGCCATATTATGAGTATAATAAGCAGATACACACATTCTCCAAAGGAAAACCCCCAATCTACAGTACCCTCTTTAACTCCGCTGGACACCAGAACTGTACAATAAATTGAACCAAAGGACCTTTAATTCAAATGCTACCGAGAAAAAGCAGCATGTTTCTCTTATAAATGACATAAAACTATAATGAGAATATTATTGTGGTATTTTAAGGTGCTGCACTGTGGTAAATACAACATCTTACAGACCTGATACAGTGAAAATCTAATTCTTAAGATTAGTAAAAGATAACAGGAGATCTTTAAAAAAAAAAAAAATCTTATCTTGTCTTTAAAAACTTGATTTTGACTGAAGCAGGCCTTTAAATGGCAAATTTATAATATTACAAAAGAACTGTAAGTCAAATTCTAGCAAGAAAAAACAAAATTTTCTCTTATAAATGGCATAAAACTGTAATAATAATATTACTGTTGCATTATGATGCATTATAATGTGGTAAATACACCATCTTAAAGACCTACTACAGGCAAAATCAAGTTTTTTAAGATAAGATCAAGTTGTTAAGATTAGTTAAAGATAAGAGCTTAAAAAACTGGATTTTGAAAGAAGCTAGTCTTTAAAATGATGTATTTAACATGTTACAAAAGAACTATAAGTCAAATCCTAGCAAGAAAAATCAGAATGTTTCTCCTCTAAATGAGATAAAAATATAACAATAATATTACTGTTGCACTATAATATGGCAAATACACCGTCTTAAAGACCTTCTCCAGTCAAAATCAAGTTTTTTGAAAGTACTAACATGTCCATATGATGTTTTTTATTTATTTTTTTATGCTAGATGACTTATTATATGTAAAATAAGCAGTCAACATCATGACTGGATCTTTCCATCTTGAAACTGCAGTGTAGCAATGACACAGATTCAGATTTTTTTGGTTTTAAATGTAAAAAACATAAAAAAACAATCTCATAAACCAACAGAGTGGAGATTTTTTTTTAATCATTATTCTTCTTTAGAATCAGTTTCCAGTTTCAGCATGTGTGGATAAATTACTCCAGTATTACTGTTTGCCACTGTGCAGCATAAAATAGTAGTTTCACAGTGTTGGAGCAGCGTTATAGGTGAGCTGGTGTGCTTGAGATCCAACAAGTTGGGAGGGATTGATAATGAAAGAGGCAGGGACTTTGCAGATTCATGCATTTTAAAAGAAAGCAGTGGTGTAGGGTTACAGCTAAGCTATTCTAAGACATAAAGTAAGTTATCTTCAGGCAAAAAACTGTAACTTTAGCACACAGAGATGGGTTTTTTAGGGGAATTTAAAAAGTAAATTCCTGCACCTGAATTAAAAATGTCTTTAAATATTTTTACAACGCGCTGTAGCGCCAAGACCGAAAATAGATTGAAAAATATATTTTATTGAGTCCATAAAAGTGTTTTTCTCAAGTTTCTGTGTCACCTGAGAAGGCTGGTAAGATTATTCTCTGCTCATATCAGTTCATATCAGTTCATATATGTTTAGAAGTTCTGTGTAAAACTGTGCAAAATTGATATTACAGTAGCAATAAATATTATAGTAGAGACACACACTTCAGGTCGGTGGTTTATTAGTAACCTGAAGAGTCTTACTGAGGTTTAAAAGCACTGAAGTCCATGTTTGGGACCAAAACAAGACAATTTCCCTTTGATCCGATGAATGCATGTGATATAAAACACTCATTCACACCCTCACACACACACGAGCCTCTGAAAGACGAATCGGAGTCCGGTGCAGTGCTGCCGCCGTGGATGAAACGTCGTCTTCTCGTTGAGAGCACGGCTGTTGTAGCATGTGCTGCTGGCATTTCCTGGTCGACCTATGGAGGGGAAACAAAATAAAAACATGAACAAAGTAAAGAGAGAGAGAGAAGAGATGTCTGAGGGGCGTTTGTGAAGTCGAGGAGGAGAATGTTGGAACAAAAGGCTGAAAACAGAGAGGAGTGTGGATGAAAATGACATGAAGATAGATGGAGAGTGAAGGGAGAGGAGGACGAGCCAAAACAAGAGCCTGGCCGGCTGAGTGGGTGACTGAAAGCTGGAAGCAGATCTGAACTCTTGTTAGCCGACAGCTGCAGAGTGCCGGAGAGCTTCTCTGGAAGAAGCAGCTGCTGATAGGAAGAAAAGCAGAGCAGCAGCGACGACACGACTTCAAGGCCACATGACGGGACGCCGGGCCGGAGAGGACGGCGATTTATGAGCTCCATGAATTCTTTTACGGAGTCTAATGAGCTCTGACATGACATGTGGATGAGGGGAATTTACTGAGGGGGCTTTATTACTTTTATTATTCACTGTTTGCTTTTGTTCCCACCTCCTGAGTACACTCTTGTTAAACACCACGTTCACACTGATCCAAATTTAAATATTCATGGCTCGTAAAGGGCAGTAAGTGCTCTCAGAAATGACTCACTCAAATTGAATTTGGTAAACAAATCGTTTAAGTACTTTAACCTGCTTCAGAAATCAAATTCTCTCTGTTAAAATCGCAAACTTTCACATGTGGAACTTGTTCCATTATACAGGCTTAAATTGAGACTATTTCAGCTCCTGCAGCTTTAGCGCTTAGCGCTAATGTCGGTTAAGTTTACATCGATTTTCCTGCCTGCATCAGTCTGTGGTCAGTTTTCTGCTGCTCTTTGACTCCTTATCTCTTGTGCAGCTGTTGCTACGGAAAACTACTTCATTTGCTTTATCGCAGAAGCGAAACTGGACTCTGGAGAATCTTGAAAATGGCGATCGCTATCAGGTTGCTGCAACTTAAACATGGCAGTCACTTAGCAAAAGTTACATCATCTCACTGTGTTTGTACTCAGCTGTGGAAAAGACTTTTTGCTGCTCTGGGGCTCTTCAATTTTACCAAAATACCCAAACCAGATAAGATGTATGCAACCTTAAGGTGTGATAATATGACCCGATAGTCAACAAATGACTCAACAATGAAAATCTTAATGAGTTGTAGCCCCAGGAATGGACATATTCTGTTGCTGGACACATTTGCGGTTTTATTTTGTAGAATTTTCCATGATGCATAGCTCTGTTAATAAAATTAAGGTGGGAAAAAATGACTTTTGTTAACATAGTTGTTCCGCATAATAATAGGTCACTTTACTAAACTGGACCAACTAGCGAGACCTTGAGCGAATTTATGGTTCAGTTTTCTGCTGCTCTCTGACTCCTTATCTCTTGTGGAAGAGAGTGGAAAACCACTTAAATTGCTTCATTGCACAGGCGAAACAGACTCTGGAAAATCTTAAAAATGGTGATCTTGCTGAAACTTAAACACGGTAGTCGCTTAGCAAATGTTACATCATTTCATTGTGTTTGTACTCAGCTGTGGAAATGACTTTTGCTGCTCTCAGGCTCTTTAGTTTTACCAAAATACCAAAACCAGACCAGATGTACACTCCCGTTCAAAAGTTTGGGGTCACCCAGACAATTTCATGTTTTCCATAAAAACTGACACTTTTATTCATGTGCTAACATAACTGCACAAGGGTTTTCTAATCATCAATGAGCCTTTCAACACCATTAGCTAACACAATGTAGCATTAGAACACAGGAGTGATGGTTGCTGGAAATGTTCCTCTGTACCTCTATGGAGATATTCCATTAAAAATCAGCTGTTTCCAGCTAGAATAGTCATTTACCACATTAACAATGTCTAGACTGGATTTATCATTCATTTAATGTTATCTTCATTTTTAAAAAAAGCTCCTTTTTTTCTCAAAAATAAGGATATTCCTAAGTGACCCCGAACTTTTGAACGGTAGTGTACATGATTCTATTTAAAGTTGTTCTAAAGGAGTTAAAGTTACTCTAAATGAGTTGAAGTTGCTCTATGTTAGTTAAAGTTGCTCTAAAGGACTTAAAGTTGCTCTAAAGGAGTTTGTTCTGTATTACTTAAAGTTACTCAAAAATGAATTAAAGTTGCTCCATAGTAGTTGAAGTTGCTCCATAATAGTTAAAGTTGCTCTAAATGAGTAAAGTTGACCTACCATAGTCATTTACCATAATAACAATGTCTAGACTGGATTTCTGATTACTTTCATGTTATCTTCATTGAAAAAAACTGCTTTTCTTTCAAAAATAAGGACATTTCTAAGTGACCCCAAACTTTTGAACGGTAGTGCAACCTGAGGGTGTAATATTATGATGGAATAATCTGACCTGGTTGTACGCACGCTGCATTTTGTGAAGACAGCTGCAGTTATGTGCTCAGAATAAATGCAGATTTGGCATGCAGCTGGAGTTTTAGGTCACTGTGCAGATAGTTTGTGGTCATTTCTGTTCACCTGCTGGGTTTTCTGTAAAAGAAAGCTTCCAGCAGCAGCCTAAAGCTCAGCGATAGTTCCATTAGAGCCCCCTGGAGACCTCCCATACTGTGTTTACGTGATGCAGCATCAATACTCATCTTTACTCTAAAACGTGCCCTCTCCTCCAGCACCGCTCCCCTGTGAGATCAGCTGTGGTTTGTTGTGGTTTTCTTGTCGTTTTATTCTATTTTCGGCCCTCGCTGCCCTTTTATTCACATCGAAATCTGCAGACGTTTGTTTCTCCGTAATGACAACACGCTCCCTCCAGCTCCACCGTGGGTGTTTCTCTTCCTGCTGACCGCTTCCTGCGACCTTTCACCTCTGCAGGAACACCTGTTTCCTACTTCCTGTTATTGCTGCAGGAAGTCGGGCCTTAAATGTGAGGAAAAACTATGTCAGACGATGGAGAGCAAAAGACTCCGAGCTCTGCTGGCAAAACAGAAATAAATCAGCTGCAGCCAAACAGTGAGTCAAACAGTCAGCAGAACTTCTGTGTTGTTGCTGCTGATGAATGAATGAATGCATGAAAGAATGAATGAATGAATAAATGAATGAATGAATGACGTCTAACTGAGAGCTGATCACTTTATCACAAGAGACTCACAGTTGTGTTGAAATATAAAAACACAGCTGATTTGTGATTGTCAAAAGTGTTGAAATGTAATCATATAATAAACCAGAGCTGCAAATATCAATCAATTAGTTGTCAATTATGAAATTAATCACCAATTTATGTAAATTTTTAAGGAAAAAAGTATAAATTATCTAATTTTAGCCACTAAAATGTGAATATTTTCTGGTTTCTTTCCTCTTCTATGATAGTTACTTGAATATTGTTGGGTTGTGGACAAAATAGGACATTTAATAATCATGAAAATAATAATAGTAAATATTTATACATAGAGCAGTTTTTAAAGTCTAAGTTACAAAATGCTTCCCAATGAGAAAGATGAAACATACATTAGGGTTTATGAGGCAGATAAAACACAGTGTTAAAGAATATTATTTGAAGAAATAAAAGACAGTTCAAGGGAAATTGCAATGAAATTAAATCAGAAAAGGCTCTCTTGATAAAGGCATGCTTTAAGAAGAGACTTAAAAGACGTCTCTGACTCAGCCGACCAGAGTTTCTCTTGCAGATAACTTCAGATTTTTATCATTTATTTTTCATCTTGCGCTTTGAGAAACACTGATTGACATTTTTCATCAATTTGAATTGAATAATCCAGAAAATGGTTAACAAATGAATCTACAATGAAAATATCAATGAGTTGCAGCCTCAGGAACAGACATATTCTCCTGCTGGGCACATTTGCTATTTTATTTTGTTAAACTTTCTATGATACATTGCTCTGCTAATAAAATTAATGTGGGAAAAATGTTTTAAAGACACTTGTTAGCATAATAGGTCATTTTGCTAAAACTCAACCAGCTAGCGAGACCTTGAATGAATTTATGGATGAATGAATGTATTTTGTGCCTTTATTTTGAAAATTAGCTGAACTTTTGCATTGTCACATGGCTACCACATGGGCATTTGCAACCATATGTCTCAAAAATTACCATCTTAATCAACTAAACTGCATTGTCATTCATGTTTTGAAAGAAATGTGGTTTAACTTAGTAACAAACAGGTCTTCTCCCCGGAGGTTAAGACTGTGACTCAGTCAGAAAGGCCTCCAGTTCAAAGGAATCACAAAATGAGAAGCAGTTTAGGAATTTTTGAGAGACAGAGCTGCAACGTATTGTTAACATACTGTTAAAAATACAAGTTACTGCCTCTTTAATGAGTCTAAATTCAATCAAAACCAGCAGCAGACACGTGCACTGACAGGCCGTCTGTTCTATTCTGGTGACTTGTGATCACGATTTTACTCTCTGAGCTGCGTTTTATTACAGTATTTTGGATTTGTACCATCTTGCATAACATTTCATCCATTTTTTTCTCCCCCCTGTCAGTTCTGTGATGTGCAGTTTCTGCCTCATTCTGCTGAGTCATCAGAATAACACGCCGCCTCTCCGTGTCTCTTATCGGCTCCGAGCAGAGATGATTGAGCGTCTGCGTCGTATTATCTCCGCTGTAATTCATATTTTACTGCACCGTGTACACATGTGAACAGCAAGCATGCAGATAATCAAGCTTAGAGCCTTTTCGTCCATTGTTTAGATTATCGTTTCCTTGCAGATGCAGGAATATGCAAAAAAGAAAAATGTGCAAACTAAATTTCTGCCACAGAGGGAGTGAATCCAGTAGCAGAGACTGGGGCTGTGCGGTGGTTTTAACCTCCCTCCTCTGTGGCGAAGAGGAGGAAACCACAAAGGAGGAAGAGGAGGGATGAAAGGAAGGAGATGTTTCATTACCCGACAGTTCACTACTCACGCATTTTGTGTTTTTTCACACGTTAAAAGAGTGATTTGTTTTTGCATCATCCGTAAGTAGCCGCAGCACTTTGTCCATGGCAGGAACACTCCATCCTTTTATTTAGACGCCCGGTGTGAGAAGCTAATGGCCTTCCTGAGTGTTGCTCTGTGTGCTTTTTGAGCTAATATTCCTGCAGCTCGTATATCAGCAGACTGGAGCTGGTTCTATAGTGTGGAGGAGGATAAAGAATGATCACAGGTTATGATCTTCTAACGCTGCTGAGGGGGAGTTAATGAACATTATCGCACACATCACATCTCGCTCTCATGTCTCCTGTATACGCAACACAGTCTCTGACAAATTACGCTGCTGTATATCCTCATTAGCAATTTATGATCAGTGTCAGATGGCTGGAAGGTCGATGTGTGTAGATTAGTTTCTCAACTTTTAGTGTTAATGGAGATTTAAATCATTTTAACCGTCTGAACCCCGAAACCCAGCTTTAGAAGTTACATTAGCTTTAAAAAAAACACCAAAATTACGCCATTTATCAGAGTCAGACACTGTAAAAACTGAAATAATTTGCATATTTTTATCTTTCCAATGGTCCTTGAAGTCCTCGTGTAGGATAATGAGTTCCATCTTCGCATACTCGCATAAAAATTCACCAAAAATATAGTTTCTGCACTAAACGGATACTACAAAAAACTAAAAATTCTGTCATTCACAGCACAACTAAAAAGCCATTAGTGACTCAGCTGTGACCAATGGTCAGGAAGCAAAAATTCTGAGAGTTTTCACATGAACTGGGTTGAACTGCAGGCTGTGTTTGCAAAGCATGGAGAAAAAATATACATGTAAGCAGTAAAATATCCATAGTATGTAGAGTCACCACTTTTAATAGTGTTGTTAACATCCTGGTTGAATGTGGACGTGTGATTCCAGTATTTTTTGCAATTTTGGAAAATAAATAACCAAAGAAATTCAACTTTGGTTTCTTCTTTTTTATGATTTATGGAAATATAATGTAGTTAAACTAGCAAAAAGACATTTTAAAGTTTTCTCTACTTCTAATCATGGTTGTTTTGTTTTCATAGAGGCGCAGGACTTTATATTGTAATGAAAAATGAGCCAACAGTGATGAAAAAATGTGACAGGAGCCAGAAAATACATAGAAACTTCTTGGAGTTTTTGATGTAAACAAACCTTTCACAGTGTATGAAAGAATTCACAAGTGGTAAGTTTTAACCAGCCAAAAATTGTGGCCTTAACAGTTTCCAAACTGGCCAAATGTGGAAGTTTGCAGGAAATGCAGGTGCAGGACTTTTTATTATAGTAACAAAATAAGTCTACAGTGAGTGAGACACCAAAACTTCCTGGTGTCTGAAGGGTTACCTGTGACCAAGATTGACTTAAAAACTTGTCCAAGAGGCTTTAATTTAAACCAGATCCAAACCAGATCTTAACCAAAACTACATTTTTTAATCCCAACAGCGTAGCCAGTTGAAAAAGAGCGTTTTATTTCATTTTAATAGTACAAAACAATACCAGCCTATGAGCGTCACACACAGGACGCACCGTGAGGTCAGAGAATCGAACATCTATTTTATCCACAAAAATGCACATCAGGAATCATCGGCCTCGTCACAAAGTAATAAATCTGCTTCGCACCTGTTGGTAAGCCATGAAGGATTATTTGACAGACAGGATGACAACCAGGAATAATTCTCCCGCTGTTCAAATAGTCCCCTTAAATCCCTCTAAATAAGAAGAAGCTCCCCTGTCATGATGTCCCAACACAACCAAGCACACAGAGTACATTTTGTTTCTGCGTGTCGGAGAACAAAACAAATGGAAAAATTGTGCTGGAGGAGCCAGTTAAAGGAAACACAGAGTTTAACCTTCATTTTTTTTAAATGCAATAAATTCACATAATAACAAAAGAATGTAATTCCATGTTGCATGTGCTTACGCATACTAGTTTAATGTCCTCCGGAGAGGAAAATATGTTCAGTAAATCACTTAAACTGCAGCATAAAGCCGATTCTAACTCTTCCCATGTGTGCCTCTGTGTATACATTAAATTTCATCCACTGTACGAGTGTTTATACTTGTATTGTTTGTACAGGAGGAATGAAATGCCACATGGAGTCAGAAAAAGGCCTTAAAGCATGTGATAAAAGCCCTATATATATATATTTATATATAAAAGTGTGTAGGGATACACTCCTGGGAATGTATATATACACACATGTGTCCGAGTTAGCGCTATGCTCCCTCGGTGTCGGTCATTGTGACCAGCTCTTCTGTCATCCTGTTATTTTTAACCTGCAAAGGGGGTTTCTGGTCTCCTGGACGAGCCAGAGAATGGAAGGAGAACGAGGGATGACACAGGGGAGGGCGAGCGAGGTAGCGGCAGAGTGGGAGAGAGAGAGAGAGAGGGAGAGGCGACTAAGCCCGTGGATCAGTAGGAGGCAGATTAAGCTAAAGTCCCTGCTTAAGACTTCAAAGTTCAAACTCCAGCAGCCTCAACAGTTGTTCGCCGGCCTCCAGTCGCTCTGCGTGTTTGTGCGGATGTCAGACGGGTTGTTTTGTTTATCTGTCATTGTGTGCAGCTTTTTCAAACTAATGAAAGTGCGAATTCCCGTGCGCCTTTGCGTCCGAGCACAAGGCGGATTCGGTGTGTTGTGTTTTGGTGTTAGCGTCCAGCGGCTAACTGACGGACGAACTCGTGACCGGGATGGAACGTGACACAAAGTTTAGATGAGAGGATGATTCATCATCAGCACTGTGACAGCTCTAAAACCGACGATCCCAAACCGCTGCCCGGAACAAATATCAAATACAAGTTGTGTTGTGTTGTGTTGACCTACTTTAAAAAGGTTATTAGGTTTTTACGTTTAGGCACTTAATGCACATTATAGTAACCGTAAAAAGGCATAAACTGCTGGAAAATAACCATAGAGGTTACATTTGTGGTCTGTTTGCTAGTTCAATAGCAGGAAAATCTAAAAATGCGCAGATTTGTAATGAAGCCTAGTGAAAAAGTCGGTCACAAGTGAATTTTATTACAGATAAGAAAGCTACGTGGATGAAACAGTGTATTGTGTTTTTTACAGTCTGAGGTGTAAAAAAATTTAGAAATATTTAAAATTAGCTGTAAGTTCCCACATTATTTTCATTTCCAATGTGATACAACACTTTCAGGTCATTCTGTACAGTTTTGTGTGAGTTTTCTGACACATTTTACCATCTAAACTGCATAAAAAAATCACAAAATACTAAAAATTAGCTGCAATTTCTCGCATTATTTTCATCTCGTGTTTAATATGAGACCCCCAAGTCACACTGCAAAGTTTTGTGTGATTTTTTTTTTGACACATTTTATTGTCAGAACTGCCCAAAAAATCTAAAATATATTTAGAATTTGCTTTATTGCATAATTTAATCTCCAATTTAATTTACCACCCTCGGGTCACTCTGCAAAGTTTTGTGTGAAATTTTTTAATACATTTTACTGTCTAAACTGCAAAAAAACTTTAAAAATACTGAAAATTAGCCAAAATTTCTCATATTATTTTCATCTCCCATTGAGTATAACACCCTCAGGTTACTCTGCAAAGTTTCATATGATTTTTTGACACATTGTACAGTCTAAACTGCAAAAAAATAAACAAATATTTAAAATTAGGTGTAATTTTTTGCAGGAATTTAATCTCCAATTTAATATAAAACTCTCAGGTCACTTTGTTTGCTAGCTAGGATGTTTTAAAAATAAAGTATGAATACATTTAAAATGCTTGCAAGGATGTGCAAAAACTAAATTATGCTAAATGCTACATAACAGATCTCAGATTTTCAGTGCAAACTTGTTGCTGATGATGCACAAGCTAAAAGTCTCAAGTGGAAACCCAGATTCAGTCCCATGAAGTGACTATTTTTGTAAACGCGCTAACGGCGGCCATGTTTTCCATTAATCTGAATATGAACAAGGAGCTTCGACGTCTCAGGAGATTTGGTGTTTCGTAAAATTAGAAGTCAGAAAGGAGAGAACGGCGACAGAGAGGCAGCCGGCTGGAGGCGGCGTGTTAATACATCTGCATGTCAAGGTCAGAGCCTGGCATACTGTTGCAGCATGCCATGTGTACATGTGTGTGATTGCATATGTGTGTGTGTGTGTGTGTGTGTGTGTGTGTGTGTGTGTGTGTGGGTGTGTGTGTGTGTGTGTGTGTGTGTGTGTGTGCGTGCGTGCGTGTGTTGTGTGCATCCCCGATTGTAAAATGAAACATTGCTCTCTGAAATCTTTCTCAGCACCCCCGTTAACACATTCACAGATACACAAAATGCTTTGATTGATGAGGCCAGGCGAACCATTCGTCTTCCTCGGCCTCTCTAGCTGTCTCTTTTGACTCTGTGAGGACAGCAGGACATTTTCAGGGCAACCGGGACGCTGTAGAGCATCTTTGTTGTGCAGTGCTGCTCGATCTGCGGGGCAACTTTTAATTACAGCGTGTCAACATTTAATTCATCCGCAGCATTTTAGCAGTTTTTTGGGTTTTTTTAAACCTCGTTGCAGAGGTTGTTTCTGGACACGATGACAGTAATGAATTTTTTTTTTCAATGTTTTGTGTAATTATTTGCCCTCATAATCAGTGTCAGTTAGTGTGAGTCACCCCTGACGTTCACCGTTGCCCTGACAACGGATACAAGTCTGAAATGTTCGCTTTGCTCCTTAGTTTTATTTTTAATTGGCTGATTCGGTGGTGCTTTTTCCCTGCACGTTAATTATCTGTTTATAATTTTCCACCGCAAAGTTGGAGAAGGTCAGGGGAAGTATGTGGTGGGTGTCAAGTGAGGAAAGGATGAGTTTGTTAGACGGGAGAGAAAGGAGAGTTTGTCGTATCCCTCAGATGCTGTAGCTTAGAGTGTGAAGAGCAGCAAGGTCAGAGAAGCCAAAAACCAAACTACAGCTGCATACAAGGAAGTATCACTGCATTTTGAATTTTGAAAAATGTCAAAAATTAGACGTAGCCTCGATATCTAAAAGTAAAGCCAATGCTGAAATGCCTTAATCCTGCATTCTTTCTAACAGCCAGTAGGGGGCGACTCTTCTGGTTGCAAAATAAGTCTGATTGTATAGAAGTGTATGAGAAATAGACCTTAATTCTCACTTAATTGTTACCAAAGTAAACTATTTTCTAATGACTTTATGGTCTCAATTGATAGTTTCAAGTCTTCTTCATCACAAAATGGTATTTATTTTGTAAATTATGGTCCCATTTAGTGTAAAATGGATGATAATGGAGGTATGCCTTAGGTTGTGGTTACCTTGTGGTTGACAAGCTGCTACTATGTCAGCATGCTCACGTAAGGAAATCAACCCTGTACTTGTTATTTTATGTTTCAAAAAACACAATATGGCAATGGCCAAATACCAAATTCAAGGCTTCAAAACAGTAGTCAACAAATCAGTAGCTGATATTATATTGGCTACATTCAACTTTAATTGAAAGTGTATTTGTGGTTGAAGTTTTCTGTACTGATCAAGAAATTGCTGGTTAATTATTGTCAGACCAGAACAAGCAACATGATGAGGCTGTTAAAGACCCGCAAACCCGAAAAAATAATTGTCTTGATTCTAGTGCCGAACGATTGTTTGGTTTGATATAAAATGATGACACTTAAATGTAAAAAACTAACGCAAAAAATGGATGTAGACTCCTGATGTGAAAAGTGAAGTCAACACAGAATTGCATTCTTTCTAACCGCCAACAGGGGGCGACTCCTGGTTGCATGAAGAAGTCTGATTGTATAGAAATCAGTGTGAAAATTACTTAATTCTCACTTGTTACCTCAATAAGCCTTCCTCCAATTAGTTTGTGGTCTCAGTTGCTATTTTTAAGTTTCCTTAAATACATTATATTGTTCATCTTGTAAATTATGGTCCCACTTTGAGTACAATAGATGATAAAGATGATAAACTCAAGGCTCCTAAATGGCAAACAAATCTGTATGCAGCATTATAGTGGCCAAGTCTATCTTTTATATACAGTGTATGTGTAGAGCTTTGACTGGTTAATTGCCGATGCTAGAAAATAATTTTCGTCTGTACCTTCTGATCAAGAAAATGCTGATTGAGTAATGTCAGACCAGAACAAGCGAGGCTGTTCAAGAGTCGCAAACCTAAAATTAGTCTGCATTCTAGTGTCCCACAATATGTTTGTTATAAAATGGTGATATTTAAAAGTAAAAATGTGCCTTAAACCTGCGTTCTTTCTGAAGTCTATGAGAAAATGACCCTAATTCTCACTTATCTGTTGCCAAACTAAACAATTTTCTAGTGACTTTATGGTCTCAATTGCTAGTTTTAAGTCTTATTCAATGAAACATGGTATTTATTTTGTAAATTATGGTCCCATTTAGTGTAAAATGGATGATAATGAAGAGTATACTTTGGAGTGACAAGATTCATTCGTTGCTTCATCCAAATGCCAAACTGGAGGCTTCAAATTGTTAGTCAACAAACCAGTGGGTGACATTAGCTACGTCCATCTTTAATAAGTTAAAGATTGATGCTAGAAACTAATTATTTCAATCTGTACCTACTGATGAAGAACATTTTTAGACACAAAGAGGCTGTCAAAGGGCCACAAACCAGAGCAGAATTAGTCCAGATTTTTATGCCCTATAAAGGTCAGATCTGTTATAAATTGTGATATTTAAAGACTCCTGCCTCAGTGTATACGCTGTTAGCAACTTGACAGTTTTTGGCCTCCATAAACCTCCAACTGCCAAAACCCTGAACTTGTTCCAAGTTGTTCCTGAATCCAATCACCCTGCTCCGCTGTTGACATTGATTTAGACTCGTGCTAAGCCGGCATCCCTGCTGAAGTCGACACTTCCCATCGCTGCTCCTTCACACTATCGGCCTGAGTGTATTCACGAGCAGGAGATTGGCTTTGACCTCTGACCTCGGCCCAGCAGCTGCAGCAACAGGACGTTCTAGTCAGCAGCTGGATGGACACCAAAACCCTCCTCTGCTGCTCGGTGGAAGAAAAAAAGTTTCTCCCAGTAGATACGAAGCTCTTCAAGGAGAAACGAAATAAAGGGAGACACCAGAGATGAGAGAACATAGAAAAACTTCAACCAGAGCAGCTGAGGGGATGAAAAAAAAAAGCAAAAACATGAAAGAGTTGTCACTGCAGGAGAGGCTGCCTGCATGCTGCCAACTGTCACATAATCTTCTTTGTGGCAGCTCTGCGGAAAAAAGGTGCTGGGAGCAAAGGATTGTGGGTAGGTGGGAGGCTGCCTGGCTGAGTCGGCCATTAGAGCGAGTCGAGGCAACAGCGTCAGCTAAATAAAACCAGGATGAAGTTGATGATTTCATGTTAAATGCCCTTCAGATTGGGAACGCATTGTGTGTGTGTGTGTGTGTGTGTGTGTGTGTGTGTGTGTGTGTGTGTGTGTGTGTGTGTGTGTGTGTGTGTGTGTGTGTGTGTGTGTGTGTGTGTGTGTGTGTAGGAGTGTGTGTTTGACCTTGTGCAAAGAGGTTTATTGAACAGAGAAAATAGAAAGAAATGAACCTTTTAAATGCAGGGAGAAGAAGATTGCAGCACTAAAAACCTTTTCATGATGAAAAGGCACAAAGAGTACGCAGTTTTAAAAGGACTGTATGTGGACTGGAAACGTTCGTAAATCGGTGAAAATTAAGACGGAGGGGAGGAAGAAGAGGACAATATGGAAGGGAAAAATGTGGTTGGAGGTGGAGGAGGAGGAGTGGAGGCGAATGGAGAAGCTCATTAGTGGAGAATCGGTTGGATATGAAGATGGTAGATGTGATCATTAGCACCAGGAGGGATTCAGACATCGCTGTACGCCACTGTTTATCCTCCCACTTCTACACCAACACTGTGTGTGAGAGAATGTCTCAGTGCAGAGGATGAAAGGGTTCATGGGTAAAAAAAAA
The DNA here is from genome assembly GCF_022539595.1 of Amphiprion ocellaris. NCBI lineage: Eukaryota > Metazoa > Chordata > Actinopteri > Pomacentridae > Amphiprion > Amphiprion ocellaris. The sequence goes on from NC_072772.1 coordinate 32,463,012, forward strand.
AAATCTTTTCAGCGCCTTCGCCGCCTCACCCGCTGCTTGTCATTTATTTCATCCTTCGTTTTCACCCCGACTGCAAAACAACGCTGGAGCGGAAAACGTGCCGCAGCATTTTCTGATGCAAAATTAGACGTCTGAATGAAACTGAATGCGGAGGAGCGACACGTTTAATGGGAAAATGGTTTCTGACCTGCTGTAGCGATGCGGATATCTGCATTTACATCAAAAATGGGATCGTTACTGTTTAGTAACAGGCGTGAATGTTGCTATAATCATCCACTTACATTAGTCAAAAGGCAAAGAGGCCAAAACGGCACGCGTTATGCAAATTATAATATCCATAAAAAGGTTGAAACTGCGAGAAAATAACCACACGGGTTACGCTTGTTATGTGTTTGCTAGTTAGAAAGCAGGAAATCTAAAAATGTGCAGATTTTTTAATGAAGCCCGTTGGGTCGCAAGCGATTAATTTATAGTGCAGATACAAGAGCGACATGGATAAAACTGTGTGTGTAGTCGTTGTTTATTGCAATTTTACAGTCTGAGCTGCATAAAATCTAAAAAATGTTTAAAATGAGCCATAATTTCTCGCATTATTTTCATCTCCACTTTAACATAACACCCTAAGGTCACTCTGTAAAGCTGTGTGGACTTTTTGACACATTTTACAGTCTAAACTGCAAAAAAAATCCCAAAATATTTAAAATTAGCTGTAATTTCTCACATTTTTTTCATATCCAATTTAGTATAACACCCTCAGATCAAGCTGGAAAGCTTTGTGTGTATTTTTTGGCACATTTTACTGCCAGAACTGCAAAAAAAAATCCCAAAATGTTTAAAATTAACTGTTATTGTGCATATTTTTTATATCTCCAATGTAATATAGCACCCTCAGAAAGAACTGAGATGATGCACGTGCAAAAGTCTCAAATGGAAACTCCGATTTAATCCCATTAAGTGCATTTCTTGCATTATTTTTCATCTCTGATTTAATATAACACCCTCAGGTCACTCTGTGAGTGAAGCGAGCAGGAGATTCACACATTTTTACAGCACATTTAGCTTATAAATACCATTATTTATTTATTTATTTAATTTTACTTTGGCACAGCAAGCAGGATATTTTAAAACTATTTTACTGTATATTCCAGCACTTTGATCAGCTTTTGTTGCAGATTTGGCCAATTTACATGATCATTTTGAAACATTTTCAGTCATTGAACAACAAATGTTGAGCTATAACTAGTTTGTTAATATTTGACTCAGAGAAATACATTTAATTAGTTTTAACACTCTTTGTCTCCAAGCTAGAATGTGCAGAAATCAAGGATGAATACATTTAAATGCTTGCAAAGATGTGTAAGAGCTAAATTATGCTAAATGCTACGTGACATATCTTAGCAAGCAGGGTATTTTGAAGCAATTTTATTAGAAATTCCTGTACTTTAATCCATTTTTGTTGCAGATTTTGACCAATATACATTATTTTGACAATTTTTTTTCAAATAAAAAGTGCTAAGAAATGAGCTCTCAGACAATATTTTAATGATATAACCATTATGTATTAATATTTGACTTAAAGGAGTCGACTTTTAGTTGTTTTAACACACTTACGTACAGTTTCACAGTTCGTTCTGACATAATGCGCAACAGTTTTATCATTTTCAGTGTGATTTTGTGCTAATTTGCCATGCGATTGTAACTCTATATGAGAAAAACGTTCACATTCACAACATTGTGTTGATGAAATCAGCCATGTTGTTTCTATTCTTACAGTCAGGTTGAAGCGATCCTCGAAGCTCGACAGAAAATAGAATCACTCTGCCTCGGTGGCGTTCACACTTTGTTAGCACTTTGCTCTTCTCATTAATCTACACAGGACAGCAGATTGTAGATAGCAGCAGGACGTAAACAGGTGTGTTGAAGGAGCCTCGCTGCGTACGTGCCGCACAGTAACAACTCACTAATCAATAGGAACTCACCGCAAACTTCCATTTACTCTGAGAGGAGAGACGGATGGACAAAAGCGAGGAAAAAAAAGAAGAATCACAGCTGTTAATCCCACAGAGAGACGCCTCACAAACAAACACTCAGAGGAAAGATAATTCTCTAATATTCAAGTTGAAGCAGTGAGAAGTGACTGTGCCACGGCGTCTGCGGGTTTGAATTTGCTTTTGTTATCGGCTCCCTCCTGCATGCCTTCTCACTAATTTTCCATTTCTATGTAAATTCATCTCGCGCCTCACGGAGAGCTGCAGTGCAGAGCAGGAACCCGGCAGGAAAACCTCTGCGTCCAGGCCCCGCCACCACACAGATGTTCTGTGCCTTAAAACAGCAGCAAACAGGGAGGAAGGGAGGGTGAGGCAGGGGAAAGTAATTGGAATGGCCTTTCCATTTTTCCTTTACAAGATTAATTGATCCTTCTCTCTTCTTCACCTTCTTTCTTACCTCTTTGCTCTTCATGTGAAGGCCGAAACAAACAGAAAATAGTGGATCTCGTCCTCTTTTATCTCACTTTGTTGAACCAAGCACCCTCCTCCCTCCCTCCATCTCTACCTCCTTTCTCTATCAAGGCCAACTCTTTTTCATCTCTGCCCTCCCGTTTCTCTCTTTCTGCTCTTAATATAAATATTCGGCGCTCACACAGGCAGCGGTGGGTTTGTCAAGCGCTGCAGTTATTAGCCGAGCGACGACCGTGCAGCAGAAGTCCACAACACGTGCCGCAGGTGTCCTTGTTTGCGAGAATCACTGTCGCAAGAGACGATTCATGCTGCTTTGTTTGCACCGAAGAGGCAAAAGTAACACGTTTTGTTGCAACAAGCTGCAGCAGAGGGCTTATTTTGGTTGTTGCTGTTGAATGTGAGCGAGTCTCACACCTTCCTCTGGTCTGATTCCAGTCGGCACAGGGACGATTTCATTGTTGAGGCAGGTCAGAGCTGCAGCAGAGGAATGAAACCTTCACAAACCGGCTTCATTCAGACGCCACATCTGACAGAATGTGGAAATACAGATGCTCTAGTTTGGGTTTTTAACCCTCAGATGCATGCGTGATTGGACCCGACACTCTTCCATAAGTGGGTCAAAGATGGCTTGTATGACAATCAATGTGGTTCTCTCCCCCCCCCCCCCCCCCCCCCCCCTTTTTTTTTTTTTTGTCATTTTGGTTAAGATTAATCATTTGTATTGTTATTTTGGTCCACACAAGAATGATTTCATGTTTGAAATATGTTTATTTTTCACTTTATAACAGATTTTGAACATTTTGATGACTGAAGAAGAAGAATATTACACAAAATAGCAATAGAAGAATGCCATTTTGTTGACATATTTCCACTCTTTTCCTCTATCTGTTGCTACACTCATCACCTCTCATATGATATTATCAGTGACAAAGAGCTTGGGGTAGTAATACAAATATTAAAATTTCTTAAACATATAAAAGGTAACATAAAAATGTAAATGGAATGATTTCAAAACATGTTTTTGAAGAATAGCTGGAATATGAAATGATAAAAACTTTTCATTACCAAGATATTGCAAGAAAACGACCTCACCGGGTCGTTTTTGACCCACTTATGCATCTAAGGGTTAAAGGTGAAATCACAGTGTTTAAGATAATTTGACAAGCCCCCTCTGCTATAAAACCAAATGTTCCCATTGATTATTGATTACTTAATTGAGAGAAACAGCCATCACAGATAAAGAATAATTCTAGCTCATTTCAGTTTGGCGCGTTTTCTGACCACCTTTACAAAGATTCAAGGAACTCTTGCAGGAAAACATTTACTGGGGCAAACAAACCTCCTACAACCTTCCAACGTTTGTCTCCGACCAACAGCAAACTCAGAAAGCAGCAGTCGGCGGCGGCTATTGTAGCTAATCGCATAGCGACCTTGAAATAATCCCAAATGATCCTTTAACCGAACCCAAACAGATCGCTGTCTGATGTCACCGAAGGCAGAATTAGGTCAAAGCAGAGACGCAAAATGTTGTGGAAATTTGTGCAACTCCAGTAAAAACAAAGCAAAAATTACATTTCATTTTAATTCATCTAATCAGAAAGCCCTCAGTGGAGATCTGAATGACAGCAAAATAACATTTAACATGCTGGATAATATTATATTATTTGTTTTAATATTTCATTATGAAGAAAAATTAGGGTCTGTGTTTAAATACCAGCGTTAAAGGAATATAATTTGTTTTAGACAGAAAAAAGAAAAAAGATATTTCTGACATCGTGTTCACTTAAGTAAAACTAATTATACTAAAGACTAACAGTCCTGCAAGAAAAAACCTATTTAAGTAAAAGTACATAAGTGTTTTCAGCAAAATGCAGGTAAAATAATAAAGTAAAGTCCTGGTTTGGTGCCTCTTACTGATATATTTTCATATATGACATGATTAGATTCATAAAAGTGAAGCATGTATAGTACTTACTTTACTTTATTGTCATTATACAATGAAATGGTTTGATACTGTGATATTAAAACAACAAATAAAAACAAACAACAAAAACAAAATATGTAGTTTAAGAAAAATAGCCAGTATTCAGTTCTAGCAGCGACAACAGTGAAGTGCAATCAATCTGTCAGCAGCTTCTTCCTCCTGTAGCGGCTGCAGGTTTGATCTTCTTTATATCCACTTTTATATTTAGGGACAACAGATAAATCTGAGGCTCCAAACATGATTAATGGGAGAAGAAAGAAGGAAAATTAGATTTCTGGTGCACAAATCTGTTTTCAGTTTGTGACTTCTTCTCTAATCTTTGATTTTTGCTGAGATACTGGATCATTTGAACATTTACTAAAATGAAACCATGTCAATTTAGATTTAAAAAATCTAAATTCATACATGTCTGACTACAAACTGATTGTCGGAAATGTCAGAACACCAAAATATTGGAGCCATTGCATTCTAACAGCAGCAGTTTGCATCAGTCTTTCTGAGTTAGGACAACTTCTAATGAAATCATGTTCACCCAACAAATTAGTTAGGCCAATTAGCTTTTCCTCCACAATCACAGGTATTTTTAATTACTCCTCTTAACTGTCTCAAACTGTCCAGACAAGTTAAAATTCAAATCCTGAACTCACTGTGAAGACAAATGAAGTTATTAAACAAATTTAAATTTAGTTTTAAAGCAGCTAATGTAGAAATCTGAGTTTAAATACAAACAATATTGAGACAACTAACATTATTATTTCAAAAAAAACTTTAAAATATTGTTTGCAACTTAAAAGAAACTTAGATTTTTATCTTGCAACCATGCATTTAATTACACGACCATTCAAAAGTTGGTTTCAATCAGAAATGTCCTTATTTTTGAAAGAAAAGCATTTTTTTTTCAATAAAGATGACATTAAATGAATCAGAAATACAATCTACACATTGTTAATGTGGTAAATGACTATTGTAGCTGGAAACAGCTGATTTTTAATGGAATATCTCTATAGAGGTACAGAGGAACATTTCCAGCAACCATCACTCCTGTGTTCTAATGCTACATTGTGTTAGCTAATGGTGTTGAAAGGCTCATTGATGATTAGAAAACCCTTGTGCAGTTATGTTAGTACATGAATAAAAGTGGGAGTTTTCATCGAAAGCATACTTTTGAACGGTAGGGTAGGGAGTTAGACAATCGTGTTTTATTAAATATTGTGTAAAATCTTCCTCTTTAAAGTAACTAAAGCTGTCACATGAATGTAGTAGAGTAGAAAGTACAATATTACCTTTGAAATGCAGTGGATGTAATGAAGGACAATACTTGAAGATATTTTCTGCGTTTTATGACTAAACGCTCTATAAATTCAATGCAAGAAATAACTGATGGATTAATCAATAGATATCATCTGTCGGTCAGTCTGTCTGTTCGCAGTATTACACAAAAACAGACGAACAGATGTGGATGACATTTTCAGGGAAGGTCAGAAATGACACAAGGAACAACTGATTAGATTTTGACAGTGATGCAGCTTATAGTCTGGATCCACATATTTGTTGAAGATTTCTGTATCATTGCAAGATATCGGCACAGCGTCACTGTAACTATGACAACAAGTGAACACTACTGCCTGCTGACGATCACATGATTGTGATCCCATTATAAATCCACCACTGCGGACTTATCGGGACTTTTCCGTTGGAAATGATACAAGGAACAATTGATTAAATTGTGGGGATGTTTCCGAGTCCCATCAGTTCCCAACACCTGCTACATATTTAGGTCACGTGATTTGGTATCCATCATTTTGTTTGTGGGTACATCTATATTTAATGGCCACATTATATAGTGCCGTAATTTCTGTCACAAATTTTTTCAAGATGTCAAATGATACAACGACTGAGCAGCCTTGGTGGAGTACTGCGCTCTCTGAGTGCTTTTCTTGTTTAAAAAGCAATCATCAGTTACACCTCAGCTGCTCACTTGGGTCAGCATTTCGCACTAGAATCAAGTCTCCGACAACTGCGAGACGTTAAATGAAGTGTTCCATTGTTACGCGATGTTCCGTGTGATGTACGGCGCTGCGACCGTACGTCATCTCACCATGCAGATATATGTGAGGACGAATTACCCGGCGCTGCGTTTGGACGCGAGGAGGAGTGTGCGTCTGTATGTGTGTCATCGCCTCACTCCCTTTCACTACCCTTTGAATGCTGGAGCTGTGTTTCCATGGCAACGCTGACCCCTGGGAGTCAATGTTATTTTTTTCACACAAGTAGCCTCTTTAGAATTCCTCCCTCTCTCTGTCTCTCTCTCTCGTCTGTCCTTCCCTCCCACTCTGTTTACCTCTCTACCTCTTCTACTGTCTCCTGTTCGCTCGCCACTTTGTCTCCTTCACTTCTTCTTCTCTCTCTGGTATGTACCAGTGAAAAAAACAAAAAAAACCCTGCTCTTTATTCGTTACAGTGCGGTCCATAGTGTTTGGTCATCTACCTCGGCTCTCCTTCAGCTGGTGCATCAGAAACTCTGTATTCAGACGTGGTTCGGTGTGTTTTTGTCTCCCGTCCTTCTCGAGGACGCCTCTAAAAGACACTTCCTGTCAGACTCCCTCTGCTCTGCATCACAAAAGAAAGATTGGGGCGTATAGCTCTCCTTCATTTCCTCATTGCGCCTCGTGTTCTGAATTCAAGCGGGGTTGTTATCGTGCGTGTTTAATCGTAATATCACAGGTGTGACGCTGTCTTCGTTTAAAATCTCCATCTATTGAATGTACACAGTGTGAAACATTAGGAACAGCTCTCTGTAGACTCACTTGACTCAGCCTCTGCTCCTTTTACATCTTCCCCATCATGACTGCAGCACAGGGATGCTAATGATTCTAGATTATTCTATTAATTGCAGTTAATATTGGGACCAATTAAACCAACTAAGCAAAAGATGAAGGATATGCATGTCAGAAAATGTACTGTAAATTAGCTGTAGTACCTGATTGTGCCACCAGGTGGAGCCTCTTACTGTTCAACACTGTAGTAACCAGAGGAGGTGGTTATTTGGATTACAGGCAGTTCCAGGTTGGCAAGCAGAGAGTGTCGTGGGGGTTTAGCTCGTAAAGGGGTGCCATGACTAAGACTCCTGTGATGTTTTGACATCTTCAGTGAAGTCCAATAGCCCACTTGATATGAGCATATTCAAAGCAGCTACAGAATAATGCCCACTGATTTAATTTTGTGTTATTGATCCATCAATTATAAAAGCTGTTAAATATCGGTTAAGAAAACTGTTTAAAATTTGCATCCCTACGGCAGAAAATGCAGTTGTTCAATGACTACAGGAACGTCTCCAGCTTATGTTTTTCTGTTCAGATCATTTTTTGTTCTTGTATTTTGCACACTCACTGGAACTTTGGCTAACGTGTGTCACAGAGTAATAACCTGTGATTTCTTTGTCTTTTCTCCAACCTCCCCGTCCCTCCCACCAGGCCAAGCTGATCGTCCCCAACAGTACGGCAGGGCTGATCATCGGTAAAGGCGGAGCTACAGTCAAGGCAGTGATGGAGCAGTCTGGGGCGTGGGTCCAGCTATCCCAGAAGCCCGAGGGCATCAACCTGCAGGAGCGTGTGGTCACCATCAGCGGCGAGCCCGAGCAGAACCGAAAAGCAGTGGAGATTATCGTCCAGAAGATCCAGGAGGACCCGCAGAGTTCCTCTTGCCTCAACATCTCCTACTCCAACATCACAGGACCCGTTGCCAACTCTAATCCCACCGGGTCCCCGTACGCCAACTCTACCGAGGTCATGCCGGCCGCGGCAGCCGCTGCAGCAGCTACGGCTTCTTCTCTGCTCGGCCAGGCAGGCCTGGCTGGGGTCGGAGCCTTCCCAACTACCATGTCCAGCCTCTCAGGCAACGACCTCCTCGCCATCACCTCCGCCCTCAACACACTGGCCAGCTATGGGTACAACACCAACTCTCTGGGCCTGGGGCTGAACCCTGCTGCAGCCTCAGGGGTGCTAGCCGCCGTAGCAGCTAACGCCAACCCAGCAGCAGCAGCCGCAGCTAACTTGTTAGCATCCTACGCCAGCGATGCATCCACCAGCGCAGCTCATCCCGCAGCCAGCCTTGGAGGCTTCTCCCTGGGATCCCTAGCGGCCGCCACAGGGGCAACCAACGGCTACTTGAGCGCCGCATCGCCACTGGTGGCGTCGTCTCTACTGGCCACGGAGAAGCTAGCAGAAGGAGCGAAGGAAGTGGTTGAGATTGCTGTGCCAGAGAACCTCGTGGGCGCCATCTTGGGGAAAGGAGGGAAGACGCTAGTGGAGTACCAGGAGCTGACCGGTGCCAGGATCCAGATCTCCAAGAAAGGCGAGTTCATCCCCGGAACTCGGAACAGGAAGGTGACCATCACAGGTTCCCAGGCCGCCACGCAGGCTGCACAGTACCTGATCAGCCAGCGAATCACCTACGAGCAGGGGGTACGCGCCACCAACCCACAGAAGGTGGGCTAAACCTGACAGCCAATGAGAAACGAGGAGGAAAAGAGGAAAAAAAAAGAGTGGGGGCTTGGGGGAGGAGTATAAAAAAAGTGAGAGTGAGAATGGAAAAAGGAGAGGAGAGCAAGAATGTCGGAAGGAATCGTTCGCACCGTTTTCTTCTGCGTGTTTTCAGTATTCTCTATTAAAAAAAAAAATTTTGACGCAAAAGCAAAAATGTGCTGAGAAGACGAGGAGGGAGAGGAGCGAGTTATTACGCTGAAAAACCAAGAAAAAAATGTGTAAAATGTAAATAAGGTTTTATTACTTAACGTCTTGACCTTTCGGGATTTTTTATTGTTTTGTTTTTTTTTTTTGTTTTTTGTTTTTTTTTGTTGGTTTTTCTTGTTTGGTTTAGTAAATTAAGTTGTCTGTTTGTGTATTATGTGGACAGAGCTGAATGCCATGTAGACAGGCCGACTGCCTGAGGAGGTGAGGCGGAGGGGGGAGGGAGGGGGAGGGCGTGGAGGATGAGGGGGGTGGGAGGGGGGTTCACCGGGTACAACCCTCCTCCCCCCCCCACCCCGGCCCGACATCTCCCCTCGTTTTTAAGCGACCCTTACCCCTCCCTCCCCCCCTGCAGCCCGTCACCCTCCAGTAGGGTTTTTTCTTCTAGGAGAATTGCCCCAAAGCCCCTCGACTCACCCCTCTACCCACACCCCACCCCCCAAATACCCCTCTCACTACTTGCCCCCTCTGCCCCGCCCCTCACCCCCTTTTACAAGGGTTTTTTATACTGAGCAAGACTGCAAACTTCAGCCCGGTGTGTGAGACGAGAAACGACCCTATTCTCTCTCCCGTACGATCTCACCTCCCTCTTCTTCCTCACCCACTTTTTGCGAGGACGGGCGAGGCAAGATCGGAGGGAGGGAGATGGGGAGGAAAAAAAGTCAGCTTTCTCTATTCTCACACACCCTCCCCCCCTATATACCCTGTGATGTATCCCACAAGCAGTGCAGTGCCGCGGGGGACGGTGTTACGGCACGTAGCGCCTCCCCCCCACATGGCGGCTCTAGCGTTTGAGACGTAGAATGCCGAGGCGCACGCTGATGACCTCACGTAGTGCGAAAAACCTAGAAACGACGAGAGTGATACTGTGCAAGCTGCGGCAAACACACAGGATCTATGGCATTTTTATTTCTTGCAGTCTGCTGTGATAATTCTATTAATGACACTGTCATGATTAGTAGGGATCATCACCATCGTCATTATTTATTAATGAGTTCACCCATATAAAGCTCAGTTGGGTTTTGTTTCTTCTTTTTTTTTAATCTGTGAATTCAGGTTGACATGAATGTAAATGAGACTATTTTTTGATTTGTTTTAATTTAAGTGGATTGAAGATGAATAGTAAATGTCACATAGTGTAATATATGTCTTATTTAAGTCCAGTAAGAAAGCCGCCCCAGGCATTAAGATCATTACAGTGAAGGATCACCTTCTACAGTATATCCAGTCAAAGAGCAGAACAGGGAACGCACACACTTGTACACACTGAAACAATACTTTTACGATGCCATATTTGGTGCTAGAAAAGGGAATTCACCATATCTATGATGCAGACTGCAGTAAGACGTCTAGATTAGCGAGAAAATATCAAAACCACTCACACCACAGGCTGCAGTGCGGCTGTATTAACCCGAAACCCGGTTATCGTGCTTAGCTCATGCTGCAAAATATCACTGCTGTCTATATCCGTAGTTGAAGTTTGATGTAATTTAGCCGAACTGAGACGAGTTCTCAGCCGATTCGCTGCTGCTGCTCAGCCTGTGGTCTTCCAAAACCCTTTAGATTAACCCGAGCCACAGACTAGATCAAGCAAAGAGCACTTAAGACTAACAACGTACTACTGAGAAAAAAATGCAAACTGCGAGGAAAACACTGACGGAGGGAAACGTCGTTTGTCTGGGGTCCACTGCTGAATCTGCAAAGCCTCGCTCGTTAGATTTGCTATTTTAAGGCAGCGTGCATATCAGTAAAGGAGATAAATAGTCTCACTGATCTTTGCCCTTATCAAGCAACCGTCCAACTGCCAATGAGGAAAAGGGCAGACGAGACATTTTCAACATACGTCCAGGGAGCTGAGCTCATTTCTGCCTCTTGGCAAACTGCAGGTCTCCCTTGGCAACAGGTTTACTGCCCACTGTAGACCCACGAGGCTGCTGAAGATGCTGTTGTTTTCTTTTGTTGTTGATTTCTTTTTTGTTTGTTGGTGTCGTGTTTTTTTTGTTTGTTTTTTAACAATCGGAGTACACTGAATTTATTTTTTTTGTCTTAATGCACTGTGAAGCGAGGGAGCGGTTCTCTCGACCTGTGAGGTCAGGGATGTGTGCTGTAGATGGCATCATGATTGGATGGGTTTTTTTGTATGGCAGGGAAAAAAAATACACATATATGAAATATATGTAGAATGCATATGAAGAACTTCAGCAGAAATGCACGTCATATCTGAATTTGGAAGGAGGAGAAAGAGACTAGGTCGATGAAGAGGATCAATCAATTGAGGTCACAAGTTGAGATCAATTAGATTCCACTTACCTGTTGTCTTGGAAAAAGTGTTTTGTGATTCGAGGGCGGGATGCTGGGGGAGTGTTAGGTGTCCAGTAGCAGATCAAAGAGACTGGAACAAATTCTAAATTCAATTTTCTATCTATCGCAGCTGTGTCTTTTTCACAAATTGGTAATGTACTGCACATTTAATGGGCAAATCCCTGGACAGATATTCAACTCTGACAGGCGGAATGTAAAATGCCACAAAAAAAACAAAAAACGAGGAGGGGGTGCATTTGATTTATGACCTAAACAGCCTGGTGAGGGGAGGGAAACCAATCTGACCCAAAAAAAATCCTCCACCGTGTTACTGAATGTGTCACTCTCTGTTGGAGCGCCAGTGAGGGTTTATCTCCGCAGCTTGGTAAGGAGGCTTCTTTACTCCCATCTAACACCATCCACACTCTCCTCACCCTCCCACCCGTCCTCAGTTCTCCAGTGCACTCCCATCCTGACACACCCCCTCTTCCTCCTACCACATCGCTCCATGGGTGACTATGTCTGGTGTTACGATCAAATGCATGTCTGCTGCTTGCCCCGACAGAACGCCACACAGATACCAAGTCTTTCTCCTCTTGTTTTTTTTGCCTCCGAGGCCCGAGACGACCTGATGCAGAAGACAAACACACCTGCAGAGGAAAGTCGTAGCTGGCAGGGCGCAGTGCACAAACACTCCTATAGCTGTAGTTTGGATCAGTGCAGAGAAGCGTTGTTGATTTTGGGATATCTCGTTGCACAAACACATATTGTGAGGGAGTATGTTGTCTTTGGTAGGGTTGGTCTGGATTTTACGGCATAAACCTCATAAAGGAAGGAGGGAAGGTGTGCTTTTGTTCTGCTGTGGAGCTGCACTGTGCTGTATGCATTCAGGAACTGGTTTTTAGTTTCAGTTTGTGCAGGTTATGTGACTTTTGGGCAGCTGGATTTAGGTTTCCTAATGTGATTATTTGCTGCTTTCATCCATTTTTGGACGGTTTGTCAGAAAAAAAAGCATTTTTTGACACAGATTAATAAATTTTCACAATCAAAGTTGAAATGTTGACTAGTTTTTCCAACTTTTCCTCCAAACCTGCGTTGTGTTTCATGCATGCATGCAGCACAGTAAGTCTGCAGCCGCAAAACTGCACCGAAACTCCATTTATTTTCATTAATACGGGACGGATTTTCTTTTTCATCTCATTAATTAAACCTTAGTAAGTTTTCTCTTTTACACAGCGGCCAACCTCTTTACTTATCTTAACGTTAGGGGATCGACATAAAATGTGACAAGTACCGGAAGCAATACATGTTAGTGGCATGTTGTGTTGTCCTGTCCCTTATCCTCCGTCTGCTGTAGGAGCTTTTGGATTTACCCGTAGATGTTGAATAGGTTTACACGACGTAAGACGAGTTTTTTTTTCTTTTTTAATTTGTGGAAAATGCTGCTATTTAATAATAACTGAAAATACAAGGTTAAAAAAACATATCGAAAATCTGTCCTTTTAGCTGGAGAGGCTAGTTTCAAGTGGCAGTGTAATACAATGCTCTGTTATAAGCTGATGATAAGTTAACAATAGTGTAATTCTAACCAGAACAAGTGTGCCAAAATAAGAGTTAAAGTGTAAATGTGTTGATTTAAAACCACATTAGGTTAAGAGGAGACATACTTTTATATTAAGAAAAATGTGAAAAGTGCCAAATGAACCATATTTATAATTAAATACATAGGAAGGGAGCCGTTCCCACGACAGTTTTTAAGATCTACGTAGACTTAATGGACAAAGCGCCTCAGTACAGCAGTTTGTTTAAGCCCTCTCTGTTCCTGCCACAAAAGGAGCGACCGCCATGTTAGCCAAGTGTTAGCCAGTCCCCTGGGAACAGCGTTTCCCAGGATGCAACAGCACTAACGACTCTGGGGCTAGACGAATCAATAGAGCGATAGGTTTAGCATTAATAATGCTGACAGAGGAAAAAAAATGTGACTAGATAGCATTCTTAAACACAGCCTTTTATAGTTAACGATGAAAATGTATTTTGTGGAAATAGATGTTATCTTTTTTGCACGTCTATATTGCATGATATCCAAGTGAAGCGTGGACACAAGAAAAAAATACAAAAAATATGGAAAAAAAATCAAAGAAACAAAAAAAAAATTAGGCAGTGTGTGTTGTTCATTTTTGGAGACAAATCTTTGCATGCCGATAAGGGTAGAGCATTTTGATATTGTTTTACACGCATTCAATCGTTCTTTGTCGAGTCCTTGGATCGAACAAAATGTTTGATTTTACACCAGAATGAGTATTTTGTCGTTGAGTTGTCCAAACCTTCCTCAGAGGGACACGAACAAAACTCTCGAACAAACCTAAGACTATTTTGCTACTTGTTGAGCGAGCTTGGACAAATAAGAAAAGAAAAAATTCTCAGTTATCGTTAAAAAAAAAAACAAAAATAAAGATAAGAGATTGTCCATGAATGTACTCACCTTTTCCATGAGTTTGCATATCACTCTTCTGACCACTGGCGTGCAGTAGAGGCTTCCATGTGTTTCCGTGTGTTTTCTAACATTACTAACCCTCGACACGCTGAGTCGAGCTCTCAGTATAACTCTGTTGTCTTGTCCTTTTTTTTGATATCCCCCCCCACCACCACCACCTCCTCTATACGTTCGGAGCTTGTCCTGTCATTGATCTGCACCTTATCGACCTCAAATCGGAGCATCTGTGACGGAGAGAGAGAGCCTCGCCTCACGAACCCAAAATAACGCCACAAAAAATCCGCCTCCCCCCGGGCGCCTCACTGCAGAATTTGGGACAGATTGTGTTCTCTGCTCCCTTAATATGCAATCCAAGGCTCTGATCTCGGGGTAGAAGAAACAACAGGAAACATTGCCAGTGTGTTCTCAAAGTGGTAATATTTTGAAAATCCCCCCTCTCTTTCCTCTCTCTCTCTTTTAGTTTAATTAGATGCTTCATTGGCTTTTTTTTTTTTTTTTTTTTTTTTTTGCCAAAATCTCTCTGAGGATTTTCCAGCGTGGTCGTATTCCGTCCCGCTGCAGAATTACATTCGTTTGCACTAAACTTCCTGCTGTTTCTGTGCGTGGCAGGCCGAGCTGAGGTGGAATGAGGGGGGGATCCACTGTGCCAGACTACTGTAGATGTGTAGCCTTACTGTAGGTCAGCTTTTTCTATTTAGACGTGCATGCTCCTCTCTCTCTCTCTCTCTGTCTTGCTTTTAGGCCAGCTCCGTGCTCGTGGTGTCTCTAGCCAGCTGTTGACTTCATGTATGATTTTTTTTTTTTTTTTTAATTCTTTTGTTTTTAACTGTGACGTGTAGAGGAACTCTAAAACCTGCCCGCCAGGTGACCTCATTGCTTCTCAGTGGGTGTGTGGCTCTTTCGACATCAGACCTCCCCCCCCACTTCCACTTCCTCCTCCTCCACCACCCACCTACCTCCACAAACCCACTCTCACCCACACCCACCCACTTCGTACTCGACACCCCCTCCCACCCTCCCGAACCACCTCGATGACACATTACGGGACCCCGACCCTCTTATTTCCTTCAACGAATCGAAGCACCAGCAACTGTAGACTGCATTTGTCATATCACTGTTTTTCTGTTCCTTCTTTTTGTTGTTTTTTTTTTTTATGTGTGATTTCCTGGTTTTTGATTTGTACTGTATGCTCTAACCCCAAAACCAGTTTTTAACAAAATGCCATTTCTCTGTGTGTAGCCTGTTTACCCCTCTTCCCCTTCCCCTTCAACCCACACAAACAACAACAACAACACACTCCTCCATGCTTGTCTTTTTTGCACTTTTCACCGCCCACTCCTCCTCCTCGCCCCGCAAACAACAACAAAAAAACAACAACCACCATGCACACACTTTGTCCCTCCTCTGCCTCCCACGAGTCTCTTCTCTCGAGTGCCAAAATAGAACAGGGAGGAAACAGACAAAAAAAAGACAACAACAACTACTACTACTACTACCATTCCAAGCGTTACTTTGAGTTGTTCTTGTGTGTCGGACATCCATCTCCTCCTGGAAAGCACCCATGAAGCCAGCATGCTCTCTCTCTCTCTCCGCCCCTCATAACATGATGTCGCTCATGACGCCTTCAAACTGAACAGCACCTTTTTTGCCTCCCCACCACCACCTCCTCCTCCTCCTCCTCCTCCTCCTCACCACCCCCCACAGAGCTTACAAACACCCCCACCCCGACAAGGATTAACCCCTTTTCTGCAGGTTGGCTTTAAAAAAAACAAACAAAAAAAAGCCCTACCTACCTGTCTACCTACCGCTCATGCCAGCTGCTTTCCTAATTCTGTCATTTCTTCAGCCTGTGGGACTTCATTGATGGTGTGCCATAGTGTTGGGGGCACCTTTCACTCTCCTCACCTCCCCCTTCTATCTTTCTTTCTTTTTTTATACCCCCACCTCTTTCTCTCTTTCTGTAAACCCTCTCGCTCTCGCTCCATTTGATTTTTCTCGATGGGAAAGATTCAAAAAAACTCCATTTTCTCTAATGATGATTTTTTTTATTTTTTTTTTTGTCGTTTAACATCCACGCCGACACATGCACTGCCTCCCCTCCGTGCAGCGGCGTGGGGGAGTGTTTTTACCGCACCGTCAGCTGCGCAGCCATCCTCTGTCTTCTTGAAACTTTTTTGAACTTTCACCTCCCCCCTCCTCCTCCTCCCTCATGAACTTTATTGACCTTCCTCCTCCTCCTCCTCCTCCTCCTCTTTTATCCCCCTTCTGTGTTCATCCAACTGTTTTTTGGACGATAACTCCTCCATTCCATCTTCCCCCCCTTTCCTCCTCCCCCCAAAAAAACCTCTCTGAGACTGTGCAATGCTAGCTGATATGATTGGATTATTATTTTTTTGGTTTTTTTGTTTGTTTGTTTGTTGCTCATCATTGGGGACAGTTCTCTGAGATATAAGTAAAAAAAAATTTAAAAAGAACAAAAAAAACTATGAAAGGAAGAAAAAAATCCCAAAAAAAGAAATGCAGACAAACAAAAAAAAGGATAAAACACTAAACAAACTGTTTCTCCACAATTTCATTTTTTTTCTCTCTCATTGTAAATATTTTTGTCAGATTTTTTGCCGAGCTGTAAAGAGAGAAGTGTTGAGCAGAACGGGGCCGGCAGCATAAAGAGAAACTAGTGGAGGCGGCAGACGATCATTTCCATCCTCTGTATCCGATAGTTAGGTCTTGCCTGTATAATCGGCTATTCTAGTTCTACTGTGTTAACCTGTGCTGTTGTTATTAGTGTTGATTTACCTACTGTATTCGCTGTTTAGCTTTCATGTTGGCTAGCAAAAACTCTTTAGATAACTGTGCTCATCGAATACTAATACTAACCTTTTGAGAAGTAGTCCAAGCCATTCTCAACGTAGGCTTGTTTTTTGTACATTCGTTGATGTTTTCCTGACAGTGAGTTGTAGTGGCACTTAGTATCTTTTATCATCAAGCCATAGTTATTGAAAAATGTTCGTGTTAGAGACATATCATCGTGGAAAACAGCTCGACTCGGTTTCCAGAACAAACCCGGGGAGGTGGACAGAAAAGAGAAAATGTATTAACAAACAAAAAAAAAAGAAGAAGAAACTTAAGCTCCTCCCGGGTTGCAAAAAACGAGGAAGCTGAGCTGCTAACTTTTGTGCAATACAGTCCTAGTTTACATAACATAGAGAGATAGTTTTAGAGATGATTAACGTCTGCGGCTGCTGCTCAACCATCCTGCTGCCCGCAGAGCCAAACTTGTATCATATCTCCACATTGCGCCGCCACATCAGAGACCTTTTTGAAAGTATTAAAAGTGTGAGATTAGACTCCCACCATTTCACTGCATTGCTCTGAGCTCCACTCTTGATTTATGCTGCCTGCCCCATCGCCCTGAGAACACCACATGAGCTATTTATTTCTCAGACTATTATTATTATACTATTAATAAATAACAACGCAACAAGAAAAAGGGAACGACTGGAAAAAGGTGAATTAATATTATTATTGTTTTGTTTTTATTTTTTAGTATTTTAGTGGTTGCTTTTAACAACATTCATTAACTGACTTAAAGATTATTGAATATTTAATGTAATTGTAGCATTGTGTTTGTAAAGAGAAAAAAACCTAGTGAGTTGTGTTTCTTGACTTGTGGATTACCAGTGAAGTGGGCAATCTAGTGCTAATATATATGAGGTCTTTTTTTAAGGATTCTTATTTTGCGACAGCAACAGCAGTCATTATAAATGTTCATTTTAGCATCACCTGTCTTCCGTTGTCTTATTCTTCACCTTCCACCACACTCTGCATCATCACAGTAACACATCGCAAGTCTGGGGGTGGGACTGAATGTGTGTGTGTGTGTGTGTGTGTGTGTGTGTGTGTGTTTGTCGTGAATGTGCGCAAGAGTTAACAAACCTGTGTGTTTATTTGTGTGTCTATGCAAAATAATGGTACCTGTGGGTAAATGTGTGTGTGTCTGTTTCGGTGTGTGTGTGTGCGGTGTGTGTTTGTGGGTCTGCGGGGTTCGGGGTGGGTGTTCTGTCCAGTGTTCACCAAAAGCTAAAACCTGTCAGGCTTCCATACTTTCCTGATGGAACCTCCTGACGTTATAGCTGCAAACCCTCATCATGTGATCTGACTCAACTCGACTGTCCATAACCCCTTCAGTCACCTGACCAACCAAATCAACCAATCACTGTCCACCACTACCGCCTTCCCCTGCGCCATCCTTTGCTGCACACCACGTCAGCCCCATGTGATGTTCTCCATCGATAACATACTACTGTCACAATCTACTGTTACATGCCGACAGATCTGGGGATAAATACGTTCGCTTTGCTAATCGCTGGTGTTTTCACCTTTCAACTAATTCAACAAAGCGCTCCTTAAATTAAGACAAGTTTACCTCAAGCTGGTTGAGCTTTAAAAGGTCGGTTCGCCCAAAGCAAACGTTCAGGTTTTGAGCTATCTGTCTGTAATTTCTGCTCCAAAACCGTGGAGGTGAATAGAATTACGTTTGTGGTGCTGCTCACAATCAAATTTCCGCTTAAAAATTTAACACCAACCTTCTCTTAAGGGAGACTGTGTCCCTGTTGCTCTGGTTAAACCACAGACCTCGCTGAGAACTGTTCTATTGGGACTATTTTTTTCTGTCGAAAGTAGTTGTAGTTGTTGTGCAACAAATTAAAATTGCATTTCTGGGGGGATGGTGACAGAAATCTCTGACAGATATGTCAAAACGTAACAAAAGCTAGAGTTAGGTGTGAAGATACTTTGGTATTCGGAACCGACCCTTTAATCTGCATGAGGTTCACTTGTTCTCTTCATTTTCTTCAGCGTCATTCAAAATCCATTTCAAATTCAGGTTTTTTTCCCCAGAGCTGCATATTACATTCTACTGTTCATACTACTGTACGTGCTGCATACTACCTTACCAGGTCAGAATCCACCTTAACCTGTCTCCATGCCAACCACAGAGGAGCCAGTTGCATGGCAACCGGCTTCCGCCACAACAAAACCAACCTACCAACCAGCCATCTTCCTCAACTGACGAGGCCACGCCCACCTGACTATGATCGCTCCATAGAAGAAGAGATAGAGGAAGAGAGAGGATAGGAAGAAGGGATGACAGATGAAAGAGACGTAGTTGTGATTCTCAGGGTGTCTTATATAGATCTACTGTTTAGTCTGTTCTCCAGTCGCTCACTGGTGTCCTGTTGCCCCTAACTGAGCCCAAAGACGATCATGTCCTGCTATGACAAATTCCTTGTATTCCTTGATTGATTGACTACTGACCAATTCCTCTCGATCAGTTGATTGATAAGCATTGATTGACCAATTCTCTTGAGAGATGCTACGCGGCCAGCTGACCGAAGCTCGGCGCTGTAACTAATGTTTACAACCCAAATGAGACCAACAACGCTGTTGAAAGAATGTCTAGGACTTAAAAAAAAAAAGGAGAAAAAAAGAGACAAATCTCTGAAGAGTACTTATTTCTAAATGATGGAACTTTTCGCTTACTTTCTATGTGACATGAAGTAATGTAATTTTTTTCAATCATTGCATGTGACTATTTTTATTTGCAATGAAAACTGTTAGAATGGATGGTACATTTGTGACGTCAGTGCAACGTTGAAGACGCCGATGCTAGAAATCAGCCGGCGTCTCATAACAGTGTTTTCATGTCGCCGTGAGGAGTGCTTATGGACCAATGAATGCTAAATGTGTGACCATACAAAGCTGTAAAGGTTTTGTTTATTTGTACATGGTTATGGGTAAAATAAACCATTGAAGCAAAGTAACATCTTTAGTCTTAAGGAGTAAAGCCCTCACACATTTGTCTGTAAAGTCAGAACCAGTGACGGTTCAGAGGTAAGTTCCAGGAGTTAAAGTTGACCCGACGTGACGCCTGATGTTCAGAGGGCTTCGCTTAGTTGGCTTAGAGAGGCTCCAGAATAAAGACGAGCAGGTTTTTGATCCACTTTCACACATCACCGTGGAGAAGGGGCGGGGTTCAACTCTCTGACATACTCATCTACCCACAATCCTCCTGTGCACCAGAGTCATCTGATCAACAAACACCTGCATCCACCATGATTCCACAAACCAACCAACCAACCAACCAGCCAGTCAGCTCCTGTGACCTCTGGCCTCTCCATGCCATCGACTAAGCGAGCTAGTGGCTTGTTTTTTTCTTTCTTTTGTTGCTGTTGTTGCAAAGCCCCCTGGGAAATGGAGTCACAAATTCACAGCATGGTTCGACCAACCTCTTGTCACTCTCCTCCCACACACCTTTCTCCATACGCCACTAAAGAAGTTCCTCCGGCTTCCAGCAAGAAGGTCACGGCTTGTTGTGGTGTGATTAGATTCCCGATGGGGTTAGTGGGTCAATGCAAACAAGAAAACACAGCATGTGGGTGAAACTTTCCTTTAAAAAACTGCTTTTTTTTTTTTTTTTTTACAGTGTATTAGTCAATCCACACAGTATTTACAGGGTGTCACGAAAACATGAGTACAGAAATGTTCATATTTACACTTGGTGGTCAAACTACGATATGAAAAAGGAGACTTTTACACAGTTTTGAGCAGATTGGTTGGGTTTGGTTTGTTGGAGGTTGAAGTGCTGCAGTGGCGATGATAATCTGATTGGTGTGGAGCCAAAGAAAAACAGTTTCTTTGTCAGTGATGTTAGATTGAAGCAGAAGAGAGTAGGAACTGGCAAAAACCAAGAGCTGTAAATAGAAGAAATTGAATCGAAATTCCTTTAAAATCCTTTAAAATGAAAGTGACACAAGTTTACAGTCTCATAATCCAAACCGCGGTGTCAGGCGGCGCTCAGGAGATCATAATGCACTTTGTGACTATTAGATTCTGAGAGGTAAATAATTTCTATGCAGAATAAAAGCGCTTCATTTGAACAATCGCTGCAATTCGAACACGTTACATAACGATATTCCCAGCAGTTGTTGTGGTGCAGGATGTACCTTCAGCAACAGAAAACAAATCACCAAATGCTGAAACGGAGAGAGATCTGCAGATAATCAGATAGATGAGGGCGAATCAGACAAAGCATGAGACCTGCTTCATCACGTGAACTCCGTGTGTCACAAACCTGTACAAACTGTCAATGAACCATCGCTAGTTTTCACCAGTCGTGTATATTAAATGTATAATAAGCTAAGAAAAGATGCTAGCTGTTGAACATGAACAGCTTGAACCAGCAACACACGAAACAGACCAGAGACAGAAATCACAATCAGCACCAAATGTCGCAGCCAGATGAACAACGATGTGTCGATTTACAGTTTGACAAACTGAGGTGCATTCAAACAGGGATGAGAAATAAGAAACAAACCACGAAAGTCACTAAAAAAAATTATTTTAAGTTCAAAAAACGCATTACAATGAGCTTCTTTAGCGTCACACCCAAACTTCTCTTTAGAAACTCGAAAACAGGCAGATTAATCATCAAATACATTACAAAAAAAGTTAATTTTACAGATTTTTAGAAAACATTTTTGCACACTTCTTTTACAAACTTGTGAAATATGCAAAATTATTAATAAAACTGCAAAAAAAGACTGAATTTACAGATCTAGCGTAAAATAACAAAAAATCCAAAATGAAAAAAATTACTTAAAAATTACAAAAAAGTTTTTTAAAATGCTATTTTCATAACTTTTTATTTATTAAATGTATTAAATTCACATTTAATACTATAAGTATATATCTTATAAATTAGACCCAATTAGTTATCAGTTAACTATTATTTATTTTATTTAATGATTATTTTTCTTTTTGATTTTTCCCAAAATGTTTTTCGCAGTATAATTACCAGGTCCGATAACAACAACAACAACAACAACAACAACAACAAGGTGATGCCAGCTATGGTCACAAAAAAAAACAATTTATTTATTATTTATTCAATTCATTTCCTCAGAGTTGATCTTGAGTTCTCAAAATGGTGGCTCCTGTTTGGAATCAACAAGATTATTTGTGGCTCTGGAGCACTTCGTCCTTCAATAAACATCTTCACTCGGTCGCTTTTAGCATCTCTGTACAACATATTTGTAAAAAGGTTACTGTGAGTGTGTTTACTACTTCTCTCCTCAACCGAAGAGTGGTTTTTAAAATTCGGCCGCTGGGATGTTGTGATGAACGATATTGTGCCTTAGATCAGCTCCCAAAGTGCAGTAGGTTGTGTAAGAACCGCAGAGGCCTTTGAGGATGCAGGAGGTAAGTTGCTCAGCGGGTTTGAGGTTAAACGGTGTTAAAAATGACCACAAAATCCTGATCTGTGTGCAGCTAGAAACAAACGGTGTCTGCACAGAACCTGCTGCTGTTTGCATCTTATCTTTTGATCTTTTTGCTCAGCTGTTCCTCTGCAAAAGTTAAGATTTAAAAGTTGCTTTCTCGCGACTACAGGATTAAAATCCTCACACATCTTGTCCATGTGGAAAATACGCATCTTCTGCATTAAATAAACAGTCGCAGTGGAGTAATAAAACAATAAGAATGAGAAATGTGTCTTCGGAAGGAGTAAGAAAGTAAGTCAGACCAAGTCTACCGAACCCAAAGTGTTTCTATATTTTACTGTTCTATGCCACAGATCTGTTTGTTCAAGAGTGTATTTCCGTCACAGCTGCCCTACTTTTGCGCACAAGTTTGTAGAGAGGCAGTGAACCTGTGAGGCATCTTCCACACAAACTAGCTTCACTTCTACAGGCGTGCAGCTCCATAAAGCCGCCAGCTTCCCTGAAACTGGGCCGCTCAGGTGTGCGGCTTCTGCAGACCTTATTATAAACTGTCCAGAACCGTGAGATTAACTGCAGCTCCAATCAGTACAAGTCGCTTAATTAATCATAAAATTAACCGTCCTGCCCAGGAAATGCCCCGACTTGTTAAGTCTTTTCCTCATCCTCGCTGGTTATCCATCTGTGTCAGCGCTAACAAAGCTAATAGCTCACCTGGCCTCCTCTCAGAAGCTGCATACTGATATCTGTGTTTTTTTCCCCTACATGCTCCCTCATTCATCTGAGAATAGATCCGGTTAAAACCCCGAAGGAGATGTTCACTGAAATTCCCACGTCGTCCCCCTGTGAAGTAGGAACGAAGATAAATTGCGTGGAAGCGGCGCATCCATGTAGCCTACATTCCCAGTTAACGTGGATATTCGCGGTTTTCTAAGTAGGTCAGCATGAAATGTTTGCATCTGCAGGTGAAGAAGGAAACAAACCTGATAAAGAATCGCACCGAGCTGCAGCAGCTGCTGGTGCGTCAAACTGCACTGCAAAAAAAACCAAAAAAACACATGCAAAAGATGCAACGCAGGCAGCCGTGAAGGAACATACGAACCTAGAGAGCATCAGAGCAAATGATTTATGTGGAGAGACTAGACTGGATGCTTCTCCCCGGGGAAAGTGTTTACAGCCGACACGCGAGGTTTCAGAGGGCAGCAACATTAACAAGTGACCCGTCAGCTTCCCCTCTGAACTGCTAACTATTAGAGATTGTTAGAAATGATTAAGGTAATGAATCCCACAGTGGGTTCCACATGGAGGAGCAGGAAGACAACATTTGTGTTTTTAATAGCTCGGCTGAGGGATGAAGAGGTTTCTGAAACCTTAAAGATGAATCTCAGCCATTAATGCTCACAGAAACCGACCAAATACCATCCATCCTCCACCTGTGCTCTCCAGCAACCTGCCGTACGTCCCTGTAGGAGGGCAGCAGGGCTTTTTCCTGCACAAACCAGCAGATGGTTCCAATCTAAAAAGACACACAGTCGCTTAATCCTCAGCAATTTACTCGCCGAGCAACAGCGTCTGCTGGTAGGTTGCTTTGAGGGTTTCATTCCACGGGGTTTTATTTAATGTCAGGTTAAAAACAAATCAAACAACACGTCAGAAACACGTCACTCAGTGGGTAAAAATGCAGATAATGTGGTGTGATCTTCTATAATGTCACCTTAATGGGTGTTTTTAATATGGAGCTGATAAAATAACAGCAGGATTCAACCATTGCTGCTCTCTAAATGCATCTTGGGTACTTTCCTTTTGTTCTGCTGTTAATCACAGTAAAAGCTGACTCCACCTTAACTCAAATTAGTTGTTTTCTCTGTTGATTTTAACATAATGAGCACCAGCAAAGATTCAACCGATACATTTTAAAAGTAAAATAAACTGTTTTATTTGTGATATAAAGAAGATTTGCAATCTTATTCTGATCTATTTTATATGGAATTTAGACTAATAAGATATTGGCTTTTAATAGTATCTATCTATATATATATATATATATATATATATATACATATATATATACATATATATATATATATACATATATATATATATATATACATATATATATATATATGTATGTATATATATATATATATATATATATATATATATACATACATATATATATATATATATACATATATATATATATATATGTATGTATATATATATATATATATATACATATATATATATATATATATGTATGTATATATATATATATATATATACATATATATCTCGACCATAACTACACTGCAAAAGCTGTGATTTTAAAAAGCACTGTAGTGTGTACAGTGAGTTTCTTTATCAATTTTATGGTACATAATATGTTCTGCAATCTTGCAGCTGTTGTTGGTTTTTCTTTTGTTTCTGTTCTGGAAGCCTATGCTTTAATAAATACATTTTCTACGGTACAAAGGGAAGCCTACGCAGTGCTTCATGTGTCTAACCGCTGTTGCTGTGGGTGGCAGCGAAACCAGAATAAGTCCTGCTCCCCTTTTCTCTGGTGTTTTTCTCCTTTTTTGGAAAAAAAAAGAAAAAATCTGCAAAGAACATAAAAATGCAATTTATCTACATGCTCTCTGCCTCTTATTTCACAACATAAATCACCGTTTGTTTGTTTTTTTACTGCTCTTCTCTGATTTCTCTCCTCTGCTGTTCTTTGATTTGTTGGATTGTTTTCAGGAAAGAAACTGGAACTTGTTGCACCGAAGGTAAGACACATCTGGACGACAGTTAAAGCTTAATGCTGCTCTAATCAGCGTTTGTATAATAACAGGGGATTAAATGACTGCATGTAATGTTAAAGGGGTTGCAGAGAATTATCACCTGAACCCGACAGTTTCCAGCTGCAGCAGGCAGATGTTTTCAACTAAAAGCTCTCCAGCGCCCAACAGAAAACAGACAAAGCTCGCAACAGGCTGCTAAGAAGAGACCTTAGAAGTCATATTATTTTTTAAAAATCCACCATTTCACACATGGTTGGCTGAAATAACCACAATATAAACCTGTAGTGCTACTGAAGAGACTCCTATACATCCTTTATTTCCTCGGTGAGACAATATTTTCAGCTCACCTATTTCCAACATGCATGTTTTTGTTTTATTCTTTGGTCTGAATTCAGTGAATCCTCCAGAGCAGCTGTGCAGGATGATTTAAACAGGAATAAGAAATGATGTTTTGCAGCAGCCGAAGCAGAGAGAGACGCTTGCAGAGCTGCTGTGTGGGCTGACGAGGACAGATTAGCATAATGAGGATATAGGAAGCGTCTAAGGCTAATCTGCTAAACACAAAAAAATATGTGCAGGAACTCTGAGTGAGGATGAAGAGAAATTAGTCATGAATTCTAGATCTGCAGGTTCGTTTCTGAAAATGACATGGGTGTGGCAGACAGACTACCTGAGCATAGCAACAGTTTTTAGAATCTGATCAGCCTTTTGTTCCAACTCTGTAAACACTATAATCAGTGAAATCAACCCACCTTCCATTTGTTATTGAACTGTTATATTCAGATTTATTCATTACAAATGAAGAAATCTCTAACAGCAGCACAATATTATTGAAGATTATTTTATTTTAGGGCAACAATTACGGCCTCTTAAGGTGTCTTAAGTAACAGTATGTAGCTGTCAGTTTATCAGTAGTAAAAAATAAATAAAATTAATCTTCTGTTACAGGAATTATTCAGTAAAATGCTGCTCAGATCAAACTATTCGGTAAGTTTTAAACCTTAAAAGTTAATGCTAATAATGTAGCTACATCCTCTGCATTTTGCTGATTTAGGAGACCACAGAGAGTGAGAGAAGATCAAATAAGTTAGGATTGATAAGAAGCAGGACAAGAGTGATAGAAGTACAATAAGTGGGAAAATAAAGATGTAATAAAGGTATAATAAAGACAATGTACAAGGCAGGATTAATTTATTTACCGGTATGGACAGACATGATATTGTGAATTTACATATGGATATGTACTATAATAAAACTAAAATTATATTTATGAGAATTTAAATTCAATGATAAACACTGTAGTAACCAAGGTATCAAGGAAATTCAGCTTTAACAGCATCATCACACTGAAAACATTATGTTCTGCTGAGGATTTGGACCATACAATAAGGCGGCCATGCTATTTATTTATATGTTTTTTGGTGTATTATCTATTTTATTAACCCTGCATGCAAATGTTCCACCAAAACTATCTCCTCCATCATTGTTTTAAAGGGGCACTATCACTATATCCTGATCTTAGCACCACCCAAGATAACTGTAAATGATTTTAAAAGAAGTGAAAACAAAGTAGGGTGTTTTTTACCTCTATAGAACAATAATACTGTTGAGTCAGACCATTCTACACAGTGCTATATGAGTCAATCTCTTCAGTTAGGCTAGGTTAAACAAGTGCAGAAATGCTAATGAAGCTAGCAGTTGTAGGTACTGTAAGACCCGTGTGAGTCCAAAACTCCCAACAGGCAGCACAGATTTACTAACAAATTCTAACAAATAAAGAAAAAATAAATCAGTTAGAACACCAGGCAAGAAAATGAAGTATACATATATAATACAGTACATTTCTGTATTATTAATTAGCTTGACTCTTGCTTCCATTTGGCACATTAGTTTAGCAGGCTGCTAATTATGAGCTGATTAAGTGACGGTACATCATGTATCTGTTATGTCCAAAGGGTGGTGTCTTCTTTCCATATTGCTCTATTAAGTACAGCATATACACACTTTATTTACTGCTATTTAAATCCAATGAGCTGCATATCTTGAGTTACACAACATCATATGGCTCCTATAGTCCAGATGTTATTTGATATCTCGCTCATCGTGGAGTTCCAGTTTGGAAATGCGCATAGGAGCGAAGTTTATTATTGCAGTTGTCGTTCTATTTCTGCACTAATAACCTCCCTTCACCTCGCAGCCCTGCAAATCACACAAACCCACCAGGACACATTAGTCTTTCCACAGTTTATGAGAAGCCAGCAGCCCTCTGCACTCTGAAGACAAGACGGTTCTTCAAAGGTCCAAAATGGTGCTTTGGTTTGTTGCTTATGTTAGAAAGACCATAAATAATTTAATGCACCGCTGTGTTGATCTAATGATGTTCAGCTCCCTTCGCTGCTAATATACCATCTCCTTATTAAGATACAAAATACTGTGGAAGCCAAACACAAAACCCCACCTGTAGGACATTATATGGGCGGTCTGTTTCCTAGCCTGTTTTTCTATTTGTTAGTTAGCAGAGAGGCTAAAAATGTGACTGCTAAATCTTATCGTGGTGGGAAATTGAATCACTGCTTTAAGTTTTTCTTGCAGATTCATGATTGTTTTGATAATTTTTGAACATTTTCTGACATGTTTTTGACAATTTATGCCACAGTTGTCTGTCACTACTTGTACTTTTAATGCTGAAGAGCTTTTATTAGACAGTCATAATTAATTACTGAAAAAGTCCACTTTTAGTGTTTTCCATCTCCATATTAAGATATATACAAAGTAAAGTACAAAACAGTGTGCATGTGGGAATAACCAAAAGAAGGCCAAACATTTAACCCCATTTGTAGGACATTATGTGGACAGTCTGTTTCCCAGCCTGTTTTTTAGAATGTTAGCGAGCAGAGACTGAAAATGTCACGATCAGTGGTAATTTTGGTGGGAAATTGGATCTCTGTTTCAGGTTTTTCTTGCAGATTCATGATATTATTTTGGTTTAGAACACTGTTGATATGTTTCTGACATTTTATTCAACAGTTGTCTGTCACTACTGTACTTTGATGCTGAAAAATCTTTGAATCCAATCAAAAGTTGTGATTAATATTTGGAAAAATCCAGTTTTAGTGTTTCTCATAGTATCAAAAACGCCCAAACAGACAATCTTTGCGCACAAACAGTGCACCTATTCTCATCAGGATTGTCTAATTTAATAAAATTTTATTTAAAAATGCACATATAATGATGAATTAAACTAATTTAGAGTGTTATGGAGCATCCTGTAGATGAGCCAAGTTAATTCTAGCACTAAGACTAATTCTCCAGCACATTGAATGAGATGTATTGCATGATGTTTTGTTAATTAAGCACCAATCCAAAACCTAACCTAATCCCATAGTGTGGGATGTCATTTATTATAAGACTCTTATAAAAGATAGTAAAGAAAAACATTTTCATGGCCAAACTGTTCCTCCGGTAGCCACAAAGAACCGCCTGCAGGTATCTCACAGAGTCATTTTTAATCACAGTGTAGCAGCCTCTCGACACGTTCGGCTCTGCCCAGCGGGTCGGACTGTCCACCTGTCTGTGAGACCCCAACACATCACGCCAGCCCTGTCGGGAAACATTAGGCTTTGGGTGATGTATGGAAGTCAGCCAGAGAACAGTGAAACCACATCAAGCTGTTCTGACTGCCTCGGGCTGCTGCATGTCGCCGTCACAGCAGAACAACACAAACACGCCAGAGAAGCTTTTTTTCTCTCTCTCAGGGTGGTTTTTGTTTTATTTTATGATCAGCAGGTACGAGAGATGCGATCATTTGTTTGTGCATCTGTCACAGGCAATATCTCAGACGACTAACACCATGGTCCGTGTACGGATCTGGTAATTGGATATTCCGTTCTGAAACAGGTATTGAAAAACAAAAAACGAGTCGTTATTTGATTTTCGTTTTAAAATACAAAATTTAAAATTGAAACACAAGGCGTTTTTCCTTTTCATGATCAAAAAGGGATATACATTTTTTTAAATGCTTTGATTTTCGTTTTATATTTAGAATAACAAGAAAGTAAAATCAGTAAGAGACAGAAATGAAAAAATGTCCGTTTTTTTATTTTCTGAGACCGGAAGTGGTCATCAGCAAGTGTGGAGCCAAACGACAAGATTCTCAGAGGGCGGAGCCAGAGAGCAGTGATTGGTCAGACCATAGATACTATAGAAGACAGCGCGCTAGCGTATCCAGTCTGCTTTATATATCTATGGTTAGCACGTCTGGTAGCATCTCTGGCTGCTGTTGACCTTCTTTTTGGAGTAAAACACGGTAAGAAGATAAATACTTCTAACCTGTAGCGTTGTTTTGTTGTACGTTAAGTCAGCGACTTGTGAAGAGTTGTGTTTTGTCGTGTTTGAGCAGTTGGTCCGGACGCGTTAGCTAGCTAAGCGGCTAAGTTAGCTAGCGGGCTAATTAACACAGGTGGCTAACTTACCGCTGAACACCTGTGTTAGTTGCTGCAGCAGCTGTCCTCATTATTAGAATGACCTTCTCAACCTGTATTTCTCTGCTGTGTATTTTAGCGTTTAAAAAAGTTATTTTACTTTAAGGTTAACTGAAACCCATTCAGCTGCACTGAAGTTTCACATTCAGCTGGTTTGAATTAAATCGCGCTTAACTTAACATTGCACAATATTACCTGTCTGAATCTCCATAATTTCATCAAATTCCTTCTCTCTTCCACTGCTCAAGTTCAATCCAGTATATAAAATGACATTAATAGTGAATAAACTAACAACCAGCCATTGTATTTATTTATTATTGCATGTATTTGTAGTAAAACATGAGTTGAAACATCCTACTTTTGGATCTAGAACTGCACAAGCCGTTCATTTT
Organism: Amphiprion ocellaris; assembly: GCF_022539595.1. Taxonomy (NCBI): domain Eukaryota; kingdom Metazoa; phylum Chordata; class Actinopteri; family Pomacentridae; genus Amphiprion; species Amphiprion ocellaris. The sequence continues at coordinate 32,492,930 of NC_072772.1, forward strand.
CAGTCACCTGACGAGTTAAACTCCCCTTTTTATGAGGTTGAAGCAGAAAGTCTGAGTTAACAAAGAAAGTTGTTTATAATTTGTGATACCCGTTATCTGTGACTGAGGCTTTAGTTTTTGTTGAGCTGATTTACACGTAGAAACTTTGTTCAGGAAGATTTCTCAGTAGCTCAGAGGACAGGCTGCTTTTTACACAACCTTGTAAGAGAATGTCTGTCAATGCTTTCAGCAGAATTTAGAAACACAACACTTCCGAAACAGATATTTTGAGGCTGTGAGGTTGAACGTTTGAGAGTATATCAGTGTGTTTGTTTGTGGTCTTTCTGTTTCTAGGTGGAAGCTGAATTAGTGAGGATGACTCCTGCTCCTGTCATCTCTAAGCTCCTCACACATCTTTACCTGCACATGAGGAAAATCACTCCTGTAGAATGCAGGTATGTTTGTCATTATTATAAATAGTTGTTGATTGGTGACCTGTCAGAAACCCATTATACACAGTCAGCCAAAATAATGTTTACACACATCAGGAAAAGAAACACTTGCATAAATATTTCAATACCAAATTTATTCAGACATCACGAGATTAATAAAAGTTATCTTTGGCCTCTACAATTACAAGAAGTGCTCAAAGTGGTGGCCACTGGCTTCCAGACATTTCTGTTGTGTTGTAGACGTCACTTGTTGATGCTCCATTCATGAGGGTAGTGCCATCTGTTGGGAAAACATCGTTTTGCTTTGAAACAAACTGCTGTTGAGGTCTGTGTTTTTAGGTTTAACCCCACAGTTTCTGAATGAACTGATAGTTTTTTTTTTCCTGATCAATGTGGACGTTATAATTGATGGTAACATTTACTGATCATATAATCAGCATGACAATATAACAGTAGAACATTCTGACCACCTGACTAATACTGTGTTGGTCCCTTTATGCTGCTAAAACTCCTCTGACCCAGTGGTTCATCAGAACCTCTGGGGATGTCCTGTGGATTCTGTGGATCCTGTGGGTTGCAGGGTGGGTCCTACCTAGACCAGGCTGATCCTGGACCATCCCACAGATGCTCCATCAGATCTGGATGTGGGGAGTGTGGAACCCAGGTGAACAGCTTAGCTCTGTCGTGTTCCTCGGACCACTCCTGAGTAGTTTTAGTTTGTCCTGCTGAGGGTGGCAGCTGGCATCAAGGACTGCTGTTGCCATGGAGACTAGGGGGTTGTTTGTCCTGCAGTGTTTAGGTGGTGGTACATGTCAAACATCCACATGAACGTCAAGGTTTCCCAGCAGAACGTTGCATTAGAACAAGATGATGGATGTTGTTCTCTTCAGCTGTCAGTGGTCAGAATGTTGTGGCTGATCGGTGGATCTGTCTGCCTTTACTCTGACATCCAGAGTTATACAAAAGTGTAGTATGTGTGCAGTGCAGAAGAGATTTACTTTATTGGATGCAGTTTTAGTGGTTCCATCAGAGAAAATCATATCCATATACAGATTTTTATTAATTCCAGGGCTGGTTCAGTAAAGATTATAATAATAACTACATCAACTAATTGTTGGTCACAGTTGGAATTTTGCAGCCTGAGAGATGGTTGAGAAGGTTGCAGTTCTTGTTTTAGCAAAATATGTTATAATAGAAGATCTTTATTGTCATTGTACATGAAATTATCTGCAAACCAGCAAAGTGTATCAGTCTGAGGTATCTAAAAATAAATAAGTAAAGAAAAATGCTTCTAAAGCCAATAATAAACAGAATATTTTGAGGGAATATTCTAAAAAGGAAAGAAAAGCTCCATTCTCACTCCTCTCAGGATAAACTGTCATTAAAATTGATTTTAAATTTAGCTTCAACACAAGATAAAAACATTTACTTTCATTACTGATATTGTCAAGTTTTAATAAAGTTCATGCTGCTTTTATAAAATGATGAAAGTGAATAAATTGTATTTCTGTGATCTGTGTTTGATTTCTGTCTTTTCTCCTGTCATCCAGATGTTCAGAAGGAGATGATGCCACATCTGGTCCAGACGATGGAAGGTCTTGAAGTTCTCTGACTGGCCTCGACTGAAGATGGTCGTCTCACTGGATTTAAGGTTCAGATGCTCAGTAACAAACTCCACCAATGAGCCAACAGGGAAGCTTTAGGTTTATTAAATGTTGCTATGAAGGTTTCGCTGTTTTTCTTTGTGAATGCAATGTGCTCCAACTGAAACTTGAATTAGAACTTAGAAGTAAATCCTTCCATCTGAAAGGTTTTAGTTGCATTAATAACCTCATAACATTCTAATTTTTATTCCAGTCTTGGTTGGAAATAGAATCTCTGGATTGATTCAGGTAAAAACTGAACTTCACAGCATGTTGCAGCAAAACAACCAGATGAAAACTGTGATGGTGTTGGATTGTCAGACCGTAATGTTGCAGCTCAAAGCAGCTTTTCTAGCTCAGTTCATTCTGACATTCAGCTATGAATCAACACAGCAGATGGTGATCCATGCTGTGGAAGTCTCACATCTCCTGATTTAATGGAGCTGCTTTGCACTTTTTACACTGTTTATTCACCAACACTTTATTTAATAAAAGTCCCATCTAGTTTTTATGAGGAATGTGATGCTTTAATTTCTCTGTGAATAACTGCAGTCTAATGCAACAGCTGGAATTGTAACATCTGTCCTGATATTGATCATGAAGTATTGATCAGAATACTTATGGTCAGCAGTCATCCCTGAAGTTTTACTTTAAAATCTTTACTTGTGATGTGAACTTTGGTAAGAAGCAGAAACTTTTGCGTTGCCATGGATACATGAGTGTTAAATTCTGTCCATGTTTCCATTTTGGGAAATTCAGTCCAGCAGATGAGTTTGTTTTTACTGCCAGCTACCATTCAGTCTGAGATATTAAGAATAAATAAATATGTATAATGTGGAAATTAACAGAGTTTATTTTTATTTATTCCTACACCTGCTGCATTTAAAGTTCCAGAATGTGGAGGAATTTAGGATCACAATAACAGACAATAATATTATCTGAAAGTCGGGTTATTGTTGTTTATCAGCACAATACAAAAAGATTAATGTTAGAAATATTCCAGTTAAGACTCTAGAATATCATGATTTATCTAAATTTACCTCAATAATATGAATGTTCAGGTTAAGATTGTACAGTGATATTTATTATGTAAGTTTAGCTGATTAAAGTTTATGACTCTGCACTAAAATATTATTTAAATTGACATCATTATTATAATATTTAGGGTCAGACCCTACAGTATTGAGATTAAGAAATCAAATATTCTATAAAATGTAAATACACTGAACTCATTTGGATGTATTTAAGTGAGACTCTACAATATTATTTGACACAAATCTATCTAAATCAAAATTTGAATCATTTTTACTCCAAACATTTACTGGACTGATTTAAACATTAAAATCACTCCTTTCTAATCCTCTGCTGTACGTTCAAACCTGAGGCCTTAAATAGAAACACACAAGTATCTGATTGAAGGAACTTCTGCAGAGTCCTGGTTCCAGAACATGATGATAGAATTATAGACAAACTTTAACAAAAGCTGCCTGAGAGTTTACAGCTTTTTATGTTGGATTTCTTCAGTAATTTAATGAGAGTTATCAGCAAAAATCAAGTGTTCATTTGATGAACTTGATTTCCTAAAACATCCAGAATTGGAGCTCATATCTTTGGCAGCTGTAAAGTTTCTGCTCCTTCAAAGTTCACAACACAATGAATGAATTCCTAAAACACTCTCAATGCTGGAGAGCGTTTGATGCTGAAGCAGTGACCAGTTTTTCTGTTTCTTCTCTGGAGATGCACAATGAGGGACGTCTGCAGAGACTGAGAAAGAGTCTCACCACATCCTGACATGAGGAAAAAGACTTTATTGAAGACTACAATGAGAAAAACTATCAGACAGCAGACGGCTGCATTCAAGGTGAGCTCTGAACATTTGATCTGGAACAGGAATTCAATAACGGCAGCATGAGCTTCATTTCAGTCTGTAGCTGCTGAATTCATGGATGAATCATCTGGCACTAGAGAGGAAGACCATCAAACATCCATGTCAGCTGATGGAGGTCCAAGAGTCTGACCCAACAAACAACCTACAGAGTGAAGACCTCGAATCTGATTGGACGGCCTCCTATTCAGCCACATGTGTGAACAAATGCCTCTAAGCTGATTAAGCTGATTTGTTTTCTAAAATAAATCTAGTTTGAGTCCTAATCTATGCCTGTGTGTTTGCTTCTTTACACCGCTGTTAACAGTTTAGGCTGTTGGGTTGTTCCAGATAAGACAAGTACAAGATACTTCAGAGCTGTTCTACCATGAGCCTGACAGGAAGAACTCCAACAGCTACTGAATGTTCCTGTGGTTCCCTCAAGGCTACAGGAGGAGTCCTACGAGGACGAGCCGGTCCACCTGATGGAGGCCAGTCGCTGCGGTTCAAAGCCAACACCGACTACGTGGACTTCTACTGGACCACACGGAGGCCTTCAAACCGGACCAACAAGTTCAGCGACTCCCCGACTCGTGGGTCTGAGGACGCCGCCGAGCCTCGGTCCAGCCGGCCTCCTGTCTGTGGGTGTTTGAGTGCTGAGAGGTTTGTGGATGCATGTGAACGTTCTGTGTTGAAACAGCAGCTTTGGACTCAGTAACGCTGGGAAAAACCAAGAGCTCCTTTATTTGTGACTTCCACTAAAAAACTGATGAAAATAAGTTTGCCAGGGTTCTGACTGATAACAGATGATTAAATAATGAAAATAACAGTTTAAATATTCCTTTAAACAATCCTTTTAGGTCCACATTTCCTTTACACTGACTTCTTGGTATATGTACAAGTATTTTGGGTGGAATATACCATTAAGCCCGATGTTTAAGGGTTCTTCTGGGAATATACCATTAAACCAGCCTTTTAGGTAAATGTTCCAGGATGTTGAGTAGAATATACCATCAGATAAAGGTCTACATTGGAAGATTTTAGAGTAGAATATTACTCCAAACCATCCTTTAGGTCTACATTTAAGGTGGAATACTCCTTTATACCAAGATTTTCTGGTCTACATTGAAGGATTTTAGGTGGAATATTCCTTTGAACGAACTTTTTAAGTTTATGTTCAAGGATGTTGGGTGGAATATACCATCAGACCAACCTCCAAGGTTCACAGTAGTGAATTTTTGGTGGAATATACCATTAAACTCACCTTTTAGGTCTACATTGGAGGATTTTAGGTGGAATTTTCTTCCAAACCGTCTTTTAGTCTACATGTAAGGATGTTTAGGATGGTATATTCTTCCAAACCAACTTCCCAGGTCAACATTTCAGGTGGAATATTCCTCCATACTGACTTTTTTGGTCTACATTGAAGGATTTTTTCTAAACCACCCTTTCGGGTCTGTATTTGAGGTTTTAGGTGGAATATTCCTTTTAACCAGCCCCTCAGTCTCAGGTCAGGATTTTGGATGGAATACTTTGTTAAAGCAACATTTTAGGTGCATGTCCGAGGATTTTTGGTGGAATGTTCCTTTAAGGTGGATGTTTGAGGACCTTGTAGGTGGAATACTTCCTGAAACCAACCTTTTAGGTCAACATTCAAAGATTTAAGGTGGAATATTCCTTTAAACCAACCTAAATTTCATGTTTCGATCATTATCAAGGGAGAAAACTCAATCCAGACTCCTCATAATGACGTTTGACATTTATGCTGCTGTTATTTGTTTAGTCCAGACTAAATGACAGAAATCCACAACTGTTATTTTATTTCAGGACTCGGTTATTAAATGTCAAAACAATCCATGTGACTCTAAAAACTCAACAGTTTTACAAACTCTAAGATTAAACTGTCCATAAGGATCCAAAATAAGTTGGACTTCTACATGAGAGCTTTAATTATTCTTCATCTACTTCCTGAAAAGTTTGGTCAATAAAAAAGACAAAAACTAATATTTTCAGCTGAACTAAAGACAGACTTTATGATTTTTCTGCTCACATGTTGTGTTGTTGTAAACTTACTCTTTCAAATAAATACCCATCTAACCCCCTGGAAACCAGCGTTTGTCCTGTTTTTGTGTTGCTCCTCGGTGACCCTAGACAGCCGGGTCCTAATGTTTTTTGAGCAACACACCATACTATGACATTTTTACAATGATGGTTCTACTATGGAACCAGTTTGACATGTTCAGGTGTTCTTTGTGTGAAAACTCAGAGATTTCAGGTATCAGAAGGTGGTTTTCAACTTTCTTTGTTAACTTTCTGCCTCAACTTTAAACTAAATTTCCTTCACTAACCCAGCCCTCTGGACTTCCAGGAAGCTGTGTTCCTATTGGCTGTCCAGGTGGCTGCTTGGCGTTATCAGGAACACCTGAGCAGCTCAGTGTCTTCCTGCTTTATTTGGCTTCAGTCAAACATTTCCTCTGCTTCTGTTCACCACTGAACCGGGTTTGGCTCCATTGCTTTCGTTTGTTCTTTAGGCGTTGGCTTGCAGCTTCCAGCAGTAAAATTGTCTTTAATGTGTTTCTTGGTGTGTTTTAGGGCTTTGTACTGGATAGTTGTCTTGGTAAATGTGGTTCTTTAGCCACAGTTAGCACATGGTGCTAATGTGTGCAGTGATTAGTGGATTTGCTGCAGCTGAGTTGTGTCTTTATCTTGGCTGTAGTGAGTCTTTAGAGGTTTTTGGTCAGACACATTCTGTATTCTTGTTTGTGAACCAACGTTGGTTGTCCAGAAGGTAAGAGTTCCTGTCCTGATTCTCTGTTCTCAGAGGTTCTCTGGTAGGCTGCAGGAGACTTTAGTGTTTGGGTTGTGCTAGTTTGGTTTTTGTATGGTTTCATTTGGACGACTATCTTGAGGCTCCTCCATGTGGTTTAGTGAGGTTTTCTGGAACAGTTCTACAAAGCAACCTGCAGCAGAAGAGACTTTGAGAGTTTTTAGGAAGTTCTGGAGACCAGACTTTAGAGCAGCAGAAACATTTGTCAGCAGTTTGAGCAGGAGAAGGTGAGCTTCAGAGTAGAAATGAGAAGGAAACCTTCTTGACCCGTGTGGTGAGGTCCTGTACCAAGAGTTTGAGCAGGTTGTGAAGAGTCTGTAGTTCTTTGGTCTGAAAGCACAAGAAGAGTCGACTCATTAAAGGAGAAAACAGGAGATATTGTTGGTTCTTCTGTCGCTCTGCAGTTTCCTTAGACTGAATATCAAGTTTATATTTTAAATGATTTCCCATGTGAGCCCAAGAAGACTTCAATAAACTCCCTCCATCCCCTGGACACAACAGATTTTATTACCATGTTAAATCTTTTTTTAAAAAATATGTTTTTGAGTTTTAATCATAGTTTTAGCATAGTTTTTTCTCTTTGCTTGTTTAGTTTTGTCATCTGTGTGAAAGGTGCTAAACAAATAAAGCTGAATTGATAAACTGAATAATTGACTAACTCATGATTGTGACAACAGAAGTATTTTCATTGTGATTTAAGGGTTTGTTTCATTTTTAAGGTTGGGGTTAAAATCTTGACAGAAAAAAAAGATTAAAGAAATAAACTACATTAAAAAAACATTAAATCAAAGGAAAAAACATTTAATACAATAAAACTTTTAAAAAGAAAATTAAACATTAAATACAATTAAATGATATTAAACAGACAAAATATTTAATTATACAATTAAACAGAAGATACAAAACATGCAATTATGAAATTAAACAAAAATTTTTAAACAAAAATATTAAACATTGAAGATGAAATATTTTAGATAAACATTTTAAAAATACAATTAAATAAGAATATTAAACAATTAAAAAATAAAACATTTAATTAGATTATTAAACCTTAAAAAGACAAAACATTAAAAAATTAAATGTTTAATTAGAAAATGAAATCTTAAAGACAATAAAACTTTAAATAGGAAATAAACAGAAAATACAATGAAGCATTTAAAAAGAAAATTAAACATTAAAAAGTGGTAAAACATTTAAAAAGAAAAACCTTAAAGATTGAAATGAAAAATTAAACAGTGGGAAAGAAAAGGAAAATTTTCAAACAAGCCGATAAAACATTTGAAAAAACAACAAACATTAAAAAGACAAAAGCATTTGGAAATCAAATCAGACATTGGAAAAGAATAAAAGGTGAGAAAAGAGCAAAACTAAACATTTAAGAAGAATCAAACTAAAGACAAAACATTTGAAAAGATATCAGTTAGACTTTAGAAGATCAAATTAAACAGAAGAGACAATAAAACGATCAAAAGAGCAAAAACAGATAAAAGTCTAAGTGTTTTCTAGTCTGAAATGAAAACATCAAGTTGTTTCTTCAAACATTTCCTCTTTCTATGTTCTTGGTTTGATTGTGGACAGATTTACTAAGGACTCATTTCAGAAAACTGCTTTCCAGATAAAGTCTACTAGTAGTTGAAGGCATTGATCAAACTAATGTTACCTTCTGATCTCCACAAACTTTACTGTTCAGTGAAAAGAATCGAAGTTTGTTGAGGATTTCTAAAAAACCCACAGGTGAAGGTCTGAGAGGAACTCGGATGGATGGTCTAAATGTGAAATCAAGACTCATGGTCACAAGTTTTAAGGCTTCTGTTAACCAGAAAGTTCAAACTAACAGAGAAGTACTGAGAAACTTTTAAAATTTCAGTCCTCAGACTGTCTGAAGGTTCAAACTAACAGAGAACTACTCAAGAACTTTCAAGATTTCAGTCCTCGAACTGTCTAAAAGCTCAAACTAACAGAGAAGTATTGAGAAACTTTTACGATTTCAGTCCTCAGGACTGTCTGAAGGTTCAGACTAACAGAGAACTACTCAGGAACTTAGAAGATATCAGCCCTCAGACTGTCTGAAGATTCAAACTAACAGAGATCTACTGTGGGACTTAGAAAATTTCAGCCCTCAGACTGTGTGAAAGCTCAGGTCCTGAGGACTCGGGAGGTCTGGAGGCTTGGAAAGTCTTGGAACTGAGGGTTCAACCCTCCAGCTCAAAGGCTGAAGTCCAACCTCCTGAGAAAAACGGTCGAGTCGAGACTCGAGTTAAAAAAAAAATCGAAAACGACAAAAAATAGATGATAAATGCGCAAAAAAAAGAAGAATTAGTATCTGAGCGAATAGCTCAGGGGAAAAGAAGACTGACTACCAAGTGGAGGGTCGCTGGTTCAAGACCCGCCACTGGCAACTTTCTTTGTTTGTCTTTGTCAGAATTTTGATAAAGTTTAAGAAGTGTCTGGTCTTGAACCAGCGACCTGCAGCTCCATAGGCAAATCCTTAACTCACTGAGCTACAGATCAGATGAAAAGACATAAATTCGTCGTCCCTTTGGCATCGTAGTTCCTGAAGTGACCACATGGGTGGAGCCAAGGCGGAGTCTGGGTGGAGTCAGGGCGGAGAGTAGGCGGGGAGGTGGGTGGCGGCCTCCCCCCTCTACTCCCCCACCTCCCCCCACCACCCACCACACCTTCCCCCGCCCCACGAGTTCTTCGAGTCTCCACGAGTTCTTCGAGTCTCGACAGGTTTTCCCGAGTTTCTGGAGTTTCCACCAGGTTGGAGGCAGAACAAGTTGTCATGAAGAGGTGTTGAAGTCGGCCAGGATGGACGGACTTTTTACAGCGACTAGAAGGAAGACCACTAGAAGAGCAGGTCTTTAACCACCATCCATACAATCCATGGAGTCGCTCCAGAGAAATGAAGGGAGGTCAACTTTTATCAACCTCCATCCAGATGTTCAACTTGATATCTTTACTTGGACATTTTTAGCACCACAAACCTTTAGTATCACACTTTATTATCATTTATTAGGACTTTAATGGAATCCACCAGCAGATTTAGTTTTTGTTGACAAACTTTATTCTTGTCGTCTTGGATTAGTCAAGAGGTTTACATTTCTTACGTTGTCATATTTTAAATATGACAAAAAAATCTAAAAATAAAGCATCTTGAGACAATTTGACCTGTAATCTGTGTTATATAAATAAAATTGAATTAAAATTGTATGTATCTTGTAATGCCATATATGTTGGAAAACCAATTTTCTTTGTCCATTAATCTGTTTATTGTTTTCTCCAGTAATTCATTTCTTGTTTTGGTTTATAAAATGTGAAACCCAAATATATTCAGTTTACTGTCATAAAACCCAAAAAGATTTACATTCATGATGCAGGAATAAGGCAGTTTTTCACTTTTTATCTTAGTTTAGTCAGAAAGATAGTTGATAATGTGTGAATTGTTGCAGCTTGTGAGCCGTAGAAGGTTTTAATCTTTGGGGCCGAGTGTCAAAAAACATTTAGAAACAAACATCAACAAAACACTCAAAGATTTGAACATCATTAAAGGGAAATCCAACTTTTGCATGACAATGTCAAATTAAAGGACATTTATTTCCAACGTAAATGTGTGATATTCATCCTCTGGAGCTTTCTCTTCACATCGTCTTCCACCTGGACTGGTTTGGTCGGGAGCATGTGCAACAAACATTTGAAAAACTGCACTTTAACATCTATGAATGACACTGAAGTTTAATCTCTACATAAATGAGACTGAGTCTGGATGTGCTGCTCTGTCATTAACTCCTAAGTTTAGGGAAAGTTCAAACAAAAGAGGACAGTTCAGATCAGACTTGAGAATGAGCTTATTTTGAACAAACATGTCAGACTTTCTGAGCTTCAGCACCTCTAGCAAGATATTTTAACAAGCAACTCAAGAGATCCAGAAGTTGGAGAGAGTTAGCTTTAGCTGAGCCAAAGAACATGTGGGACGCTAACCTAGCAAACATTTCAGACTTTTCTCTGTGAATTCTGAGAAATAATTTACTATTTAATGACAGAGCTACACATCTTAACTCAGTCTCTTGAAAACAGACTCTAATTCAGTGTCATCCATCCATATTAAAGTGCAGTTACCCAAAATGTTTGTTGCATGAGCTCCAACAAAACCTGTCCAGGTAGAAGGCCACTTTGACAAACAGGAAGTGGAAGATTCCAAGCAGATTTATAGAAGGGGGAACCAGACTGTACTAAGTGTGGTGGAGTATAGAGGGGTGTTTTGTGGGTTTTTAAGGCTGATAATGGTTATTAATGAGACATTTGGAGTATATTCATTTGGATATTCATTTGCAGTAAATGAAAGTATTTAAAATCTTGGAGTTAAACTTACAAGAACACAAACTCTACAGAAAACTTTGTTGATACGTTTTTGTTTTGTTTACAGATGTTAAGTTAACCCTTAAACATCCTCACCAAGAAAAAGGCAATGAAAAAATTATTTCTTTATATTTCTTATCTCTTTGGGGCAGTAATAACAACAATCAATGTTTTTTTTATGAAGAGACCCAGCGATTTTGAAAATATTGACCTCTACCAAATTATTTTACCCTTTTAAATCTTTTTTTTTTTTATATTTCAAATGACACATTTGTGTTCAGCAACTCCTTAGGCACCATAATATGTCAAAAGTATTACTTTACCTTTGAAAATCACAGCAAACAGAGGCCTCATGTGAGGAGTGATTTTGCTCGTGCTAACTTCCTGTGAGCAGACTAACTTGCTCTGCATGCTATTTCAAAACACAGTGACATCTACTGGACTTTTTTTTGTATAATGTACCTTAGAGTGGTACCTAATGAGGGGTAGAGATGGCTGAAACAGGTGGACTTAAGTAAAACATATTTTTCAATAAGATGTAGTGTTGAAAAATGACATTTTTCGACATAGTATACTATGGCGTTTTTTTTGCGCCAAAATTCATGATGATTTTTTTTTTCCACAGAAAACCTTTCTGGAGTGATTTTCACGGCCTACTTTACATTATTTCATCATATGGCACGCTTTTACAACATGTTGAAAAATTGCATTTTTTGTCGACATAGTATACTATGGCGTTTTTTTTTGCGCCAAAATTCATGATGATTTTTTTTTCAAAGAAAACCTTTCTGAAGTGTTTTTCACAGCCTGCTTTACATTATTTCAACATATGGCACGTTTTTACAACATGTTGAAAAAAGCGCATTTTTTTTCGACATAGTATACTATGGCGTTTTTTTGCGCCAAAATTAATGATTTTTTTTCAACGAGAACCTTACCATAGTGTTTTTCATGGCCTCCTTTACATTATTTCATCATATGGCACGTTTTTACATGTTGAAAAATCGCGGGGGTTTTTTTCGACATAGTTAGCGTTTTTTTGCGCCAAAATTCATGATTTTTTTTTTCAAAGAAAACCTTTCTGGAGTGTTTTTCACAGCCTGCTTTACATTATTTCATCATATGGCACGTTTTTACAACATGTTGAAAAATCGCAGTTTTTTTCGACAGTATACTATGGCGTTTTTTTGTGCCAAAATTCATGATGATTTTTTTTTTTCAAAGAAAACCTTTCTGGAGTGTTTTTCACGGCCTCCTTTACATTATTTCATCATATGGCACGTTTTTACATGTTGAAAAATCGCGGGGTTTTTTTTCGACATAGTTAGCGTTTTTTTGCGCCAAAATTCATGATTTTTTTTTTCAAAGAAAACCTTTCTGAAGTGTTTTTCACAGCCTGCTTTATATTATTTCAACATATGGCACGTTTTTACATGTTGAAAAATCGCATTTTTTTTTTGACATAGTATACTATGGCGTTTTTTTGCGCCAAAATTAATGATTTTTTTTCAACGAGAACCTTACCATAGTGTTTTTCATGGCCTCCTTTACATTATTTCATCATATGGCACGTTTTTACATGTTGAAAAATCACGGGGTTTTTTTTCGACAGTTAGCGTTTTTTTGCGCCAAAATTCATGATTTTTTTTTTTCAAAGAAAACCTTTCTGGAGTGTTTTTCACAGCCTCCTTTACATTATTTCATCATATGGCACGTTTTTACAACATGTTGAAAAATGACATTTTTTGACATAGTATACTATGGCGTTTTTTTGCGCCAAAATTCATGATTTTTTTTTTTCAAAGAAAACCTTTCTGAAGTGTTTTTCACAGCCTGCTTTACATTATTTCAACATATGGCACGTTTTTACAACATGTTGAAAAATTGCATTTTTTTTCGACATAGTATACTATGGCGTTTTTTTTTGCGCCAAAATTCATGATGATTTTTTTTTCAAAGAAAACCTTTCTGAAGTGTTTTTCACAGCCTGCTTTACATTATTTCAACATATGGCACGTTTTTACAACATGTTGAAAAAAGCGCATTTTTTTTCGACATAGTATACTATGGCGTTTTTTTGCGCCAAAATTAATGATTTTTTTTCAACGAGAACCTTACCATAGTGTTTTTCATGGCCTCCTTTACATTATTTCATCATATGGCACGTTTTTACATGTTGAAAAATCGCGGGGGTTTTTTTCGACATAGTTAGCGTTTTTTTGCGCCAAAATTCATGATTTTTTTTTTCAAAGAAAACCTTTCTGGAGTGTTTTTCACAGCCTGCTTTACATTATTTCATCATATGGCACGTTTTTACATGTTGAAAAATCGCGGGGGTTTTTTTCGACATAGTTAGCGTTTTTTTGCGCCAAAATTCATGATTTTTTTTTTCAAAGAAAACCTTTCTGGAGTGTTTTTCACAGCCTGCTTTACATTATTTCATCATATGGCACGTTTTTACAACATGTTGAAAAATCGCAGTTTTTTTCGACAGTATACTATGGCGTTTTTTTGTGCCAAAATTCATGATGATTTTTTTTTTTCAAAGAAAACCTTTCTGGAGTGTTTTTCACGGCCTCCTTTACATTATTTCATCATATGGCACGTTTTTACATGTTGAAAAATCGCGGGGGTTTTTTTCGACATAGTTAGCGTTTTTTTGCGCCAAAATTCATGATTTTTTTTTTCAAAGAAAACCTTTCTGAAGTGTTTTTCACAGCCTGCTTTATATTATTTCAACATATGGCACGTTTTTACATGTTGAAAAATCGCATTTTTTTTTTGACATAGTATACTATGGCGTTTTTTTGCGCCAAAATTAATGATTTTTTTTCAACGAGAACCTTACCATAGTGTTTTTCACGGCCTCCTTTACATTATTTCATCATATGGCACGTTTTTACATGTTGAAAAATCACGGGTTTTTTTTTCGACAGTTAGCGTTTTTTTGCGCCAAAATTCATGATTTTTTTTTTTCAAAGAAAACCTTTCTGGAGTGTTTTTCACAGCCTCCTTTACATTATTTCATCATATGGCACGTTTTTACAACATGTTGAAAAATGACATTTTTTGACATAGTATACTATGGCGTTTTTTTGCGCCAAAATTCATGATGATTTTTTTTTTCAAAGAAAACCTTTCTGAAGTGTTTTTCACAGCCTGCTTTACATTATTTCAACATATGGCACGTTTTTACAACATGTTGAAAAATCGCAGTTTTTTTCGACATAGTATACTATGGCGTTTTTTTGTGCCAAAATTCATGATGATTTTTTTTTCCAAAGAAAACCTTTCTGGAGTGTTTTTCACAGCCTGCTTTACATTATTTCATCATATGGCACGTTTTTACATGTTGAAAAAGTGCAGGGTTTTTTTCAACAGTATACTATGGCGTTTTTTTGCGCCAAAATTAATGATTTTTTGTCAACGAGAACCTTACCATAGTGTTTTTCATGGCCTCCTTTACATTATTTCATCATATGGCACATTTTTACAACATGCTGAAAAATCGCAGTTTCTTTCGACATAGTATACTAAGGTGTTTTTTTGCGCCAAAATTCATGATGATTTTTTTTTTTTTTCAAAGAAAACCTTTCTGGAGTGTTTTTCACACCCTCCTTTACATTATTTCATCATATGGCACGTTTTTACAACATGTTGAAAAATCTATTTTTTTTTCGACATAGTATACTACGGCGTTTTTTGCGCCAAAATTCATGATGATTTTTTTTCAAAGAAAACCTTACCATAGTGTTTTTCACGGCCTCCTTTACATTATTTCATCATATGGTACGTTTTTACATGTTGAAAAATCGCAGGGGTTTTTTTCGACATAGCGTTTTTTTGCACCAAAATTCATGATGATTTTTTTTTTCAAAGAAAACCTTTCTGGAGTGTTTTTCACAGCCTGCTTTACATTATTTCAACATATGGCACGTTTTTACAACATGTTGAAACAAGACGCTGCCCAAGTTCTCAAGGCTGCTTGGTCGTGGTCTTTCTGGTCCTGCTCCAGAACGCCTTCATCAACTACGTCTTCTTTTGAAGAGGCCCTCAGATGCTGCAATCTCTGACCTTAAGGAGGAACTGCTACTTTCACTCTGTAACGAGACGGCGGTTATTTTAAAGACCCAGCTCCTGGCGGCTTTGAGTGAAAGTTTAACACCCATCAAGACAGAACTACAGACAGTTAAATCTGAGCTGTTGGTCAGTATTTCAAACATCAAGTTCGACCCGGCTGTCCTAAAGCACGCTGTGGGTGAAACGGAAACTTCACTCTCCACATCACCGACGACATCGTCACACTCCAAAGCAGAGCACCTGTCTGCTGAACTTTTAAAAGTGGACAATAAATGTGAAGAATGTGAGCAGCAGCAGACTGTGAGCAGCGGAACAGATGTGATCAGAAAGAAGTCATTTTCTTTTTTCTTTTCTTTCTGGTTGACTTGATGCTGTCAGATGCAGATGTTGGAGCTGATTCTGATTTTTCAGGATAAAAAAGCTGCTTTTCCTTCACAGACTTTTCAGGAAATTATTCTCAGGTTTTCTCTGATATTTATATTTTTATTATCTGTGATTATTTCATTATTGCTTTACTGTAAAAATAAAGTTTGAGGCATAAAGACTCATTTAGTTATTTTAATCCTGAAACCTTTGATGTAGCAGAACTAAACTTCCATTTTCCTTCTTGTACTTCTGATACTAGAACTAAACGTATCTTCAACATGGATCATCAGCTTTTAATGAATCAGCAGCAACATCATAACAACAAATGAGACAATTTTCAACAAATTAATGAAACTGATGTCATTTAAAAATATCAGTCTGTTTTAGTGTAAAATTAAAGCTGATTACTGACAACTAGAACATTAACGTTACTGTTTTAATCACATTTAAGTTTCCTGAACGTTACATTAATGTCAACCAGCCACAGTTTTATGAACTTAATGAACCACATCACAGGAAAACAACACACTTCAGCTGTTTACATGAAACGCAACACATTAGCTTAATGCTACGTTAGCTTTAATCAGGCTATGACTGAGCAGCTAGCTCGGTTAGCATCGCTAACATTAAAGCTAATATTTACTATGCTAACTTTCTTCTCTGGTCAACACACACTGAAACAAACTGAACCAACATCTGGAGTGCATGGCACACATTATATCTGACACTAAAGCTGCATATAAAGTGCATTAAAAGCGGCACCGATACGAAAATAAACATTTACTTGCCGAACTATTAGACTCCTTTCAGTGTCTGCTGGTAGAATCAGCCGAAGGTAGAAAACTGGTTAAAACAAGCCAACAGGCAGGAAAACTGTCTGTGGAAAAGGTTCTGCTGCTCCACGGACAAATAAACCAACAGTTATTATATCAGAATTAATCCAAACGAGGAGAGCAGAGTCTCTGCTGCTTCCTCCATAGGACCTGTCAATCATTCCAGACCAGACTGCCAAGTAGTCCCGCCCCCTGGCTTCGCAAAACTTTAACGCTCTATAAGAAAATCAATATTGATTTATTTTAAGATCGGCCACCCGATCTCTCATTTTGACCATGAAAACTCACGAAAAAAATGTATTTACAGTTTATACACCGTACTCTCACTGTAATTTTTTGTTATATTATTTATCTTTTTCTATTTTTTTCTATAAAAGAAAATATAGAGAAAAAACGACCAAAAAAATAAATAAAACTAAATATATAAACTACAATATATATATTTATTGAATAATAGATATATATTACTAATATATATATATTATTTTTAGTTTTTTTGCTAATTTTTTCTATATTTGGGTTTTTATATATACATATATATATATATATATATATATATATATATATATATATATATATATATATACACATACATACATACATACATACATACATACACATTCCATTTTTTTCTATATTTGGGTTTCTATACAAATATATACAGATTTTGTTTTGGGGTTTTTTTTTGCTCATTATTTTTCGATATTTGTGTCTTCCAGGGTTAAAGGCCTTTCTCTCAAAACACACAAAAAGTAAAATGCATTCAAAAGAATAACAACGCAAGTCAGCCGGTTAAATACAAACATTTATAGTCCAACTTTCTGGTTGGAAAACAGGTAAACAAATATTCGGTATAAAATGCGACTACGTACAGTTACAGTAGTCTAGTCTGTACGACAGACACTATTTGGACCGATGTTACACCCACAGGTGGAAAAATGATTCTGCAGCCGATGCAATACATTGACCCACTGATGCTGTTTGTAACTCAGCAAAAAGACGATTCTAAAACAGCACAACTTGTTCATTTATGGACTGAAAGTAAGTGTCTACTGAAATTCAAGTATTAGTTCTCTTATAACAATGGAAACTGTTCAATAATGCAGATATTTCTGTTTTCTTTTCAATGCTAGTTTTACATGGCAGTCGAGTACTTCAGTATTTAGTTACTACTGAATGCATGCAAATCTGTTTAGCAAGTGGCCCAAAATACTAAATTCTGGATGAGTTTTCTGAAGCTCAGACCTACTGTGGAATTTAAACTAACACAGAAACCTCTCCTGCAGCCATCACAGTGGAGCCAAGCTGTACTTTAAATACTCTAACGGTATTTTCACCACACAGGAAAAGAACTTCTGGAAGGTAGTTTAGTTTAACCTCCTAAATGCTACGTATCTGGAAGTCTGCGCTGCCTAAAATGAACTCTGTACGTTGTGTCTGCTACTTGACCCACTTCTGATCATTGTTAACGGCCGATGACTCCATTGTGGGCGTTGCCATAGTGACGACATAACGCAGCAGAGTGTGTCACCTTCAGGTCTGATGAGCAATCTGAGTAATTTTCTGCAGCATTTCCTCCGACTCCAGCTGCTCCAGTGTCAACAGAGACAGACCCAGCTGGTCCTCCTGGTGGGAATATAGAGGTAAATATAAAAATGATGGACTGTCTGGACATTTAGATTTACTGTTCTACTAAACAACACTGCTGAGGACTTCAGAACTTCTAGTCTACAGTCAGATTTGTCAACACACATTTTATATCCCATCAAGTTTCAAACAATCCATGTACAAAATACTAAAATGTGCAGTTGTTGTGTAAATGTTCTTGTCCTGAGACCAAATCTAAAAAAAAATAGGAGAAAAGAATGTTTGAAAATGTTTTTAAATTCTCCTTTTTTGTTTTTTTTCATTGATGTCTCTTGTAATTATGGGAACATTTTTTTAATCAACATAATATTTTAAATAGTAGTTATTATGCACAACATGCACCCAACCCTGTTGATGACATTTTTGTCATTTTGTCTTGTTTTTCTAATTTTTTGTCTCATTTTTGTCGTTTTGTGTCTCGTTTTTCTTATTTTGTCTCATTTTTGTCTTGTGTCTTGTTTCTGTCGTTTTGTCTCGTTTTTCTCTTTTTTGCTTCGTTTTTGTCGTTTTGTGTCTCAGTTTTGTTGTTTTGTGTCTTGTTTTTCTCGTTTTGTCTCGTTTTTCTCTTGTCTCGTTTTTCTCTTTTTGTCTCGTTTTTTGTCGTTTTGTGTCTCATTTTTCTTATTTTGTCTCATTTTTGTTGTTTTGAGTCTTGTTTTTCTCATTTTGTCTCGTTTCTGTCGTTTTGTGACTCATTTGTCATTTTGTATCTCACTTTCGTCTTGTCTTTCATTGTTTTGTCTTGTTTTTGTCATTTTCTGTATCTTTGTTGTTTTGTGTCTTGTTTTTGTCGTCAACATCGTCAAACTGTTTTTCTAAAGAATGTGTAGAGCAAAGCTATGTCCTCTCTTCTATTTTTCATGTTTTCATCACATTGTCAGCCTTGATTGAATGTCTTACTCTACATCATATTATCAGGATCAGACTAATTCTTTTGACTGTTTTCCATCAGTCAGTTTGTCCTCTTGGTCGGCAGTAACAGCAGCTAAATATCTAGCTTCTACTGCTGAGAAAAAGATCACATTAGCATGGATTAGCAACCCTGTTACTGTGATTAGAGTAGGGTTAGCAAACAACACAGAAAACATGGAATAAAAATGGTTCCATTGATGTGGAAGCTGAGCCAATCAAGCCTTTGATAGTTTATTACCTATTATTGATGAACATGTAGCAGAAAGCTGTAAAAGAGAAGGTTAATGTTTCAAAAATTTGAAGCCCAAAAGTCCTTCAATTCTGGAATAACCCAAAAATGTGAGAATTTGTACCAAAATTTGTTCCCCTTTTACATGGAATTATAATTTATCGACTGTGCATCACAAACACGTGGCTGCCAGGTGATGTCAGGCCTGTAATTATTTCATTTACGGGACAAAACATGAGGAATAAATACAGTACATGGGTGTCTTTGTGTTTAATTATTCTGCATTTATCAGAAAATGTTCTCGATTTGTAATTAGACGACAAACCTCTTTCTTCAAAATCAGGAACTACATTTTTACCTTCATCTTTTCCCACAAATGAGACAAGAGTTTGGTTGTTTTAAACTGCTCTTACTTTTACAATCTGTTAAGTTTTTTTGTTGCACCTGAACACTGAATGAAACTACATTTACACGACTGGTAAGTCAGTTAACCATCTAGGTATCAGAGGGAAAAAGAAAACTATTTAGAAGCACAGATGTTACACTTGTGTAGTAGTTGTCTGGTCGTACCTGTCTGAAGGGCTGAGCCATCTGTCGCAGGAAGTGCTTGGAGAGCTGCACGGTCTCGTCCACGGTGAGGTTCAGACTGCCGTCGTTGATGTGCTCCTGAATCCAGCGAGGAAGTTTCCCTCGTTTGTCCGCTCGGGCGTAACGCTGAGGAGCAGAGAGGGAAGTTAACACAGCTTCTATCATCACACACCGATTCATCTTCAGTCTGTGAAGGAAAAATTACTCGAGTTGTGCTACATCAGGATCAGACGAATATTTACAGTGGATGGAAACATCACGCACCTTGTCAGCAAAAATCATGAGTCCATAGTCGGTCTTTCCTCTGATGGCTCTGCCGACACACTGAGCAGCATGACGCATGGCATCAAACGTCAGGAAGTCGTTCTCTCGGATCTGAAACTGATCCCGAAGGTACTCCAGCCGAGCCTGAGTCATGAGTTTCACAGAGAGGAAAAATATCCTTCAGCTATGAGCACAATCACGAAACAAATATGAAATAAAAACATTCAGTCAGACTGAAAATAAAAGGAAGTGTGATTTATAAATATACAAATGACATAAGTACTAAAACATCTGTGTTTGTCTTTTCTTTAACAATGTGAACAGTTTAATTGGAGTTTAGGAAAAGACAAATCCTAAATCAGCTGCCAGTTGCACTGTGCTACAACTTCTGCATTCTAATATTAAAACACCTTTGAATTAAATACGAACTTTATAAATTTTATAGATATATTCACTTCAGCTGTGTGATAATTTTCAGATTCAGTGATGCTGACAAATACACACAAAAAACAAAAACAAGAATAAATATTGCAAAAATGAGACAAAAAGAATCGACAAAAACTGCTAAAAAAAGAAAAAAAAGACAAAAAAATAGACAAACAACACAAGACAAAGACACAAAAAAACAACAAAAACAATACACAACGAATAAAGCAAAACACAAAATGACAGACAAAAAACACAAGCAAGACAAAAAGGAAACAAAACGACAAAAACATGAGACAAATGACAAAATTTAGACAAAAAAGGACAAAGAACAACAAAACAAGACAAATTACAAAAATGAGACACAAAATGACAGAAGTGAGAAACAAAATGACAAAAAAAAATGACAAAAACAAGGCAAAAAAATACACAAATGAGACAAAAAAAGGAAACAAAATGGCAAAAAAAGACAAACACCACAATCAAGACAAAAAACTCCCCACAAAATGTCAAAAACGACGCACAAAAAAATGAATAAAGCAAAACACAAAATGACAAAAATCCGACAAAAAACGCAAGCGAGACAAGAAGGAAACACAAAACGACAAAAACACAAGACAAACGACAAAAATCAGACCAAAAAACAACAAAAATAAGATATTACAAAAATGAGACACAAAATGACAAAAACGTAACACAAAATCACAAAAGCAAGAAACAAAATGACAAAAAAAATGGACAAGAACAAGACAAACAAATGCACAAATGACACAAACGAGACAAAACAACAAAACGACAAAAAAGACAACACAAACAAGACAAAAAATCCCCACAAAACGACAAAAACGACGCACAAAACAACAAATAAAGCAAAACACAAAACGACAAAAATATGACAAAAACACAAGCGAGACAAAAAGGAAACACAAAACGACAAAAGCGACAAACAAAACAACAAGTCAGACAAAAAAACAACAAAAACAAGACAAAATATGGCAAAAATGAGACACAAAATGACAAAAGAACAATGAACAATCTAGTATTTTACTTTATGATCCAAACAATTTGTCATGGTCTATAAATTATTTTAAATTTATAGTTTTACTAATTTACAATCTAAAGTCAATGTCTTCTCTGTAATTTTTACTCTTTACGTCGGGCCAGATTGGACCCTCTGGAGGGCCGATTTTGGCCCGTGGGCCGCATGTTTGACACCCCTGATCTACCATAAATAATGTTAAAAACACCTTTCATTACAACACAACTGGTCCTGTGTCCTAAAGCATGTCTTCATACATTCATAGTACACAGTTAACAGCTAACACTGTATTCTGCAGCAGACTGAGACTTTTGACACTTAACACTCAAAACTGACAGCTCTAAAGTCAGCAAATAGTAACTTTTACATTTCTAAAATGGTGAGGAGTATCACTGGAAGTGGCAGATGGTAAATGTAGAGCTGCTGACAGTGAGAGAGTTGGCGATAATTCTGACCTTCAGGATGCGGCTCTGAGTGTAAACATAAGGAACTCCAAACATGATGACTGCTCGGCCAAAATGGTGCACTGAAAACGGAAAACACAACGAGATTTATCGTATATGTGACCACAAACAATTCTTCAACAAGGCGCTTCATCCCTGCGGCTTGATGACTCACCGAAATCTATTCCTTCAGACACTTTTCCTCTGGCCACAGAAAGGAGGATGGCTCCTCTGCCGTTCTCACAAGCCTGAAGAGCAACAACAAGCAGAGAAAACACAGAGGGGCAGCTGATTTATCTATTAATGAGCATAAAATAGAAGAACAGGAGCCCCTCTGACCTCCTGATATTTCTCCAGAGCCATGCTGGTCTCTGCTGCGTCCTGAGTCTCGATGAAGATCAGCTTGTTCCTCTGGATGTTCTCCAGGATGCCCTGCAACAAAACAAAAACATGTTAAATTCATACGGCTTTAAGAAGAAACCATTACGTTACATCTGTGCACACACTGACCTGTTCATACCAGGACGCCACGATGTTCTCCATGTAGACGTAGCTCGTGAAAAACGCCACGATCCCGTCAGGAACCACGGCGGACATCTCCAGAAGTAGGTTGCCATAGTTACGAATCACAGCTGGGAGAAAAAATATTTTAAACGGTTTTCATGGAAAACATGAAATTGTCTGAGTGACCCCAAACTTTTGAACGGTAATATAGAGCAACTTTAACTAATGTAGAGCGACGTCAACTCATTTTAGGACAACTTTAACTCATTTAGAGCAACTTTAACTAATATAGAGCAACTTTAACTCATTTTAGAGCAACTTTAACTAATATAGAGCAACTTTAACTCATTTTAGGACAACTTTAACTAATATAGAGCAACTTTAACTAATGTAGAGCAACGTCAACTCATTTTAGGACAACTTTAACTCATTTAGAGCAACTTTAACTAATATAGAGCAACTTTAACTCATTTTAGAGCAACTTTAACTAATATAGAGCAACTTTAACTCATTTTAGGACAACTTTAACTAATATAGAGCAACTTTAACTAATGTAGAGCAACGTCAACTCATTTTAGGACAACTTTAACTCATTTAGAGCAACTTTAACTAATATAGAGCAACTTTAACTCATTTTAGAGCAACTTTAACTAATATAGAGCAACTTTAACTCATTTTAGAGCAACTTTAACTAATATAGAGCAACTTTAACTCATTTTAGGACAACTTTAACTAATATAGAGCAACTTTAACTCATTTTAGAGCAACTTTAACTAATATAGAGCAACTTTAACTCATTTTAGAGCAACTTTAACTAATATAGAGCAACTTTAACTCATTTTAGAGCAACTTTAACTAATATAGAGCAACTTTAACTCATTTTAGAGCAACTTTAACTAATATAGAGCAACTTTAACTCATTTTAGAGCAACTTTAACTAATATAGAGCAAATTTAACTCATTTTAGAGCAACTTTAACTAATATAGAGCAACTTTAAGTCCTTTAGATCAATTTTAACTAAGATATAGCAACTTTAACTAACATAGAGCAACTTCAATATCATTTCAGAGCAAATTTAACTCCTTTAGAGCAACTTTAACTAATACAGAGCAACTTCTACTCATTTAGAGCAACTTTAGTTAATATAGAGCAACTTTAATTCATGTACACTACCGTTTAAAAGTTTGAATGAATAAAAGTTTGAGCTTTCACGGAAAACATGAAAACACTGTGTGTCAGTCATACGAGATCCTCTCTTTTATAATAAATATAAAACTGCACATTTTTACTAACCAAAGTCTTCTCTGGTTTCAAACTTGGAGCTTAGAGCCACCTGATCGTTTCCCCGTCCGACAATCTATGCAAGACAAAGACAAACGTTAAATGTATTCTTTTTTTTTTTAACATTTCTTTTGACATTTTTGGTTTTATTTACAGTTTTTGTGACAAACTCCATCACATCTTGCCATTCATAAAAGCGACATCAACGTATTTTTGTGTATCTGAGTGAAGCTACACACCAGAGGACAGAGGCAGGTCCGTGCCAGTGTCATGGTGAAGGACGCCATGGTAACGGGGCGAAAGTCGAGGATTCTGGGATAGATGTCCAGTGGAGAGAGAGTCTGAAAACGGAGGACAAACGGAAGAAAAAGACGGTCAAAATGAGGTCTACCATTCATTTATTATTGAACATCGAAAAAATTAAACTGAAAATCTAATTACTTGATCACAGTATTGGTTTTTTATTTGTCTGGAATCAAAGAAGGACCAGACATTAAGCTGCCAAACTGCTACCAGCTGTGATAGTCGAATATTTCAAACAAAAAAAATCATGGCAGTAGTCAAACATGGCATGAATTAAGCTGCAGGATTATAGTTTAACATGATATTCAAACTGAAAAAAGGTATCCTTAAGGCAAATAAAATAACAAAACTCAATTGCTAAAGGAGTAATATGACTGTAAAATAGGTAGAGAAAGGAGAAAGTGAAAGGTAACGTACCCCCGAGGTGATGATGACTGACTGAAACCTTTGAAAAACTGGTTTGATGGCTATAGATGGATCCATACAGCTGAGAGAAAAACAAAATCTCATCATTCTGCATAACCTCACATATTTAAAATCAATGACTTTATTTACTTGTTTATAGCCTGTAATCAGAACCTAGATCCGACAAATACCTAAACTTTTTAATGCTAAAATGGTTATTTTGAGGATATTTTAGTGTTTTATGTGGAAAAATCCACCACATCATTCACAGATAACCATCACTGAATGTGTAGACTGCACCAAATAGACATTAATCAATCATATTTCCTATTTTTAAACATATTTAATCAGTTCTATCCCACCTGAAGTGCAGCACCGGGTTGGCGATGGTTGGAGTTCTGTCTTCAAAGGGCTCAATAATAATCGTAAAACCTTTATAGAGAGTAAGAAAGACAGAAAGATGTTTGATTAATCATCGAAAGATATCAAAAACTAAACCCAACTTCTGTTCAGCTTAATCTTACTTCAACTACAGCATCTGCTAGAGGAATACACATGTTAACACGATCGGATTTGGAGTATTTTAAGGTGCAAGTGAGCGTTGAAGTACCTTGGCTGTAGGTACTGACGAGGGTAGCAAAGTTGGAGATGAGAGTAACAGCTGAGAAGTCTGCGATGTCGGCGATCTCCAGAGTTCGTAGCAGCGACTGCAAACGTTCTGCACAAAACCTGAGACAAGAAACGGACAAATAGAAAAGATTACAGAGAGAAAACGTACATGAGAATCAATACAGATGTTTAGTAAGATAGATGTTAAGATGTAAAAAGAAAATAAATGAAGAAATGGCAGGATGAGTTAGCAGCTACTAAAGAAAAAATGAAGAGCCGAAGAAGATGAAAGAAAATGAAAGAACAAGAAACTTAATGAGAGACGTCTGAAAGATGGAAGATAGGACGAGAACTTCCAGGATTTGAGTTTTCATTCTGACCTGAGAGGTTTGCGGTCGATGCAGACTTTGTCGAAGATGTCTTTGAGGAACTGGGGGGCGCTCTCCTGCACCACATGGTGGACCCTCAGACGGGACTTCAGATACTCCAGGAAACGTCTCAGGAATCCAACAAAGTGTTCGGCTGTTCGAATCGTACCAGGGACGGCCTCTGAGAGAAGGAGAAAGGCAGCAGAAAACAAAAAAACTTTTACTTTGTGGAGGTTCAGCCTTGTGTTTATGTCATATACCATGTCCATACTGAGCTGGCTAAACTCATGAACCTCTCTGTCTCCATGTTTTGGCTCTTATTCCAGATTAAAATGTCATGTTTTGTGGAGTTTGTTAATCTAAATGTTGAATTTTCCCAAGGGGATGAATAAAGTATCCTTCTACCTACCCATCAATCCATCTATTCATTCCTTCCATCCATCCATCCGTCTATCCACAGTATCCATTATCTGTCTATTCCTTCCATCCATCCATCTCTTACATCCACCTATCCATCCATCCATCCATCCATCCATCCATTCCTTCCATCCATCCATCCGTCTATCCACAGTATCCATTATCTGTCTATTCCTTCCATCCATCCATCTCTTACATCCACCTATCCATCCATCCATCCATCCATCCATCCATCCATCCATCCATCCATCCATTCCTTCCATCCATCCACCTACCTATCCTTCCATCATCCATCCATCCATCCATCCAACTACTCATCCATCTATTCCTTCCATCCATCCATCACATCCACCTATCTACCTATCTATCCATCTATCTACCTATCTACCTATCTACCTATCTATCTATTCATCCATCCATCCATCTTCTTGACCTAAAGAAGAAAAAGGAAGAATTAACAGCATCTTAAGAGCATTTTGGCTTGTGACTGTTCTGTGACAAAGCTTTAACCATCTTTCGCTGAAATCGTTAAAAACTACTTGCAATAAACACTGACCTCAAAAGGGCAGAAAGCACAACCGGCATTTTAAAATGTAGCTGGCTTCATGTAAACATAGTCTATTCCATCGTTTATAGACACAAACACAGGAAAGGAAAGAATCAAATCAGTAAACTGGTTCTTTTAGTGTTCATGCCTGATCCTGGTGGTGAACAAACCTTTCAGAATTTCATCAGGTAACACCGGGTTTGAAAGGTAGATGTCCGTCTCCCTGGCAACGTTGGCTTCCTTCAGTCCCTCCACCAGCCGTCGGTATTCCTCCCTCAGCTTAGCGGCGTCTGTTTCCTTTATCCTGTCAGAGGCGACAACAGTTTTATTCTTTTATCATTCCTCGCTTATCAAGGTTAATGCTGGAATTAAAAACAGTGGATCTGTTTTACCCTGCAGGTTTATATACCAAAGAAAACAAAACAGTTTTCATCATTAAATACATCTGTCTGATGTAGGATTAAAGTCAGGAAGTGGAGGAGAGACATTTGGTGTAATTTTCAGTCAGGTACATGCATCGAGTACAAACTGTATTTTGATGTGACAAATGTTTACATGATCTCTGCTTTGTCTAAAGAAACATTTTTGGCCTCTAAAGTTTTCTACTAATTATAATACGCCGTCATTCTAGCCTGGATAAATTAATTAAATCATTCAAAGGAAAAGACATCGCTGCAAGTTTGGGTTCAATCGGTGTCTAAGTAGCGACATCTCTTTTACAAATTAAATACAAAACTGGTCAAAACTAATCTGCTCTGAGGACTGAGGTACAGAACACAGCTTTTACTGCAGATGTTGAGTCTGATCTTTGAGAGGAATATTAGTTCAGCTGCACAAACTGAAATACACGAGTGAGAACAGTATTTCTCTTACTTCTGTATGGTGTTCTGCAGCGTGTCCACGTTGTTCTGGCAGCGGTCCAGTGTTCGTCTGGTGATGTTCACACTCATGGAGTCGATGCAAACGTTGTCTGAGGAGAAAACGAAAGAGAAAGAGGTGAAACTAGGCAAGAAAATTTACAAGAAGATTATTCTGAATTCAGTTTAGATGTCTGTTCCGTTCCTCACCGATATTATGAGCCTCATCAAACACCACCACAGATTTCTTGGCGAGCTCTTTGGACACCAGGTCAGCGATCTTAGGGTCCAGCAGGTAGTGATAACTGTAGACCACGATGTTAGCATGAAGGATCTGAGAGGAGATTCAGACAGTAAGTAGAAAGAAAACATGATATTCAACTGAAAAAAATATATTATTCTGTAAAACGTAGCCTCAAGTACTGTCAGATTATCTTCCAGTCAGTGACAAAAACATGGGTTCTCACTAAAAACACCTCTGAAATTCCAGTAAATACAAACTGGATAAAGGATTGTATTTTTTTCATTTTCTAACTCATTTTCTCAGGAGAGTTGTCTGTGGAATTGTTCATTTTGTTATTTTATTCCCTTAAAACACTGGATCTGTTTCAAGTTTAACAAAATATAAAATCAACAGAAAGCTTGAATAGGTGCAAGAAAATATTAAGAAACCTATTATTTTTCCACATATTTAATGTTTGAAACGTACCGCATAGCGAGCCAGGTAATAAGGACACCATCCCTTCCTCCTGCCGAAGTCCTTCAGGTCGTCCAGGTTGTAGATTCCAGCTGGAAGAGGAACCTGACGGCCGACGGCGTCGAACTCCTGAAGAAAAAAGCAGAAAGATGAGAGAAGTTTAAGGAAACAGAGTAGAGGCACATTAAACCTGACAACACGTTAACTTCAGCTGCAAACATACAATCTGACATGCATTTTTCTCAGTCGGAGGCTTGTTAAAGGTCAGAAATTACACTTTAGTTCCACCTTCAAACATGCACCAGTCTCATTTATGTTGCATAACTTCAGCAGAGTGTTTTCTGCAGCTGAATCTGAGATGGAGTTCATTCAGAGGACAAAAGAAACTCAACACCAGCTCTAATCTGTAGTTACACACAGCAGATTATCTGTGCTGCTCATTGTTTGTTTTAACCCAGTTAGAGATCCTGACAGGAGGGAAACTGTGTCAAACAGCTGATGGATTTCAGTTTTTACTGAGCTGTTGTCCAGTCACATGAACATCTGATCACTAATAACTAATCACACACTTTATGTAAATGAAATTCAGCAGGAAGATTTCAATAATAGACAAAAGAAAGTTGGAGGAAATTCAGTCAAAGAGCTTTAAACAATCCAACAGAGCTAATGAGCAGAAAATTAATTAGTATTCCACCATCAATTAATTCCTTTTCAAGCTAAAATGCCAGTTATTTGTATTGTATGTATGTTTATGTACATCAGCTGTGATTCTTGAACCCATAGATGCTGTCTAAGATTTATTGCCAGTTAAAGAACAGTTTTACTCGCTGTAACCAGAACAAAGCTGGGCTCATTTTTAGACTTCTGGCAATTTAAGTTTTGTATTTTAGTTTCATAGTTTCACCTCCAGCTACTCTTGTTTCAGTTCATTCTTTTGTTTTAAGTTGTAACTGAAAACTTTTCTTAACAGCTTTATTTGATTAATTTTGCTTCTTAACATATTTTTATTGTCATTCATATATAAGTTTCTTCTTCATGTCTCTACGTCTTTTGTTTAGTTTCCTACTCTGCCGTCTCATACTCGTGTAAAAAGAGGTTGAATGAATGAATCTAGTGGTTCTGGATTCTCAACAGTATTTTTTTCTTCTTCCTATTTCTGTTTTATACAATTAGAAATTAAATATCTTTGGATTTTTGCCATTAAACTGACAACACAATTTCAAAAATTGTGCTTATAGCTTCAAGTGGATGGAAATTCTCACATTTTACTGATGAATCAAAGATTTAATGGTCTTAAACTGCTCTTCAACAAACATCACGGACCTCATAATATTCTGTTTTTTAACAGAAAAAACTTTACCCTCCAGCATACTAATGGCAGTACTTAATAGTGTTATTTACATGTCTCTGATACTGAGTATGAAGGTATAAAAATTCTCCAGGTGCCCAGAGAGGCACTTCAAACTAAAAGTATCTTAATATTTTGATTAGCACAAACTATGACACTCTTCCAACAGCATTAATTATCAGCTTACAGGTATTTTCTGATGACTCCAGCTGTTCTTACCTCGTAGAAGCGACACACGGGCTGGTTGGGGTTAACGTGACGCTGTGCTCGGATGTACGATGCCGTCAGACTGTGACACTTCCCATCGACCTCCTTACCGAAGCGCAGAGAGCTCACCTATGTAGAATTTAATTCATCTTTCACACGTGTTTCAGACAGAAAGCTCGGTCCTGTGTTTATTAAAGCTGCTTCAGATGAATCTGCTTCGTGTTTTTTCGTACCTCAGGGTGGATGCAGAGGTTCTTCCTGGAGGAAAGAGCCAGAGCCAAGAAGTTGTTCCTCTCTCCAGTTTCTTTGGCATAAAACTCCATCAGCTTCCTGAGCTCTTCCACGACCTCACAGGACAGACGGAGAAAGGCAAAAGTTACAATGAAAGTCTTTTAAAGCGTCTAATTTTTGCTGTAGAGCAGCAGAAAGTCACACATTTGCACACCTTTTCGATCTCTGGAACTGTTCTGGAGCAGTAAATTAACTTGGTCACATCCAAAGGAAAGGCCTGAAAGAGAGAGAATCTAACATATTATTTATGTTCTATTAGCTGATGGGAAACCAGATTAAACACTAACTCCAGCAGCTCTTTAAGATCCCAGAGAGAGAAGCTGAACTCACCCTCTGATAGGCAACGATAAGAGACAGCAGGGAGATGGTTTTCCCTGTTCCTGACGGCATCTCCAGGACTCCATGGCCCTGAACACAAACACGACTTTAATCAGTCGCTTCTTCGGTCTACTGAGGACAAAACTCCCTTATTTAGTTACCTCAGCGCAGTGACACGATGCAACAACACAACAAAAGAGGCAAACTTGTTGGAAAGAAAGGCCTCTGGTTAAGCTCAATATAAACAGAAGGAACATTACAATAACTAAAGCATGTTTGCTAATTTATCCTTTAATCAGAATTAGGAATAAAGTAGCTGCATGGAAAGAGGTGAAAAGCAATTAAGTTTATTTACTGAAGTACTAGTTTTGAAGCACTAGTAATTTATAGTTACGCCTCACAACATTTCAGAGGAAAAATTAGTAGTAAATGTATCCAAAAGCTGCAGTATTACAAGCAGACTATGTTTTATATGCATCTTTAAACGTGTCTGGAGGGGATTTTCAAATCCAGCACACTTCCTCTACCACTAATATTGACATATGAACGGTGAATTTACAAATTACAATTGGTTTTCCAATTTCAAAATGATTATAAATTCATCACCTTCCCACCAACTGCTTCCAGTGATGATCACAGTTAAACAGTTTATCTGCATTTATTCATCCATTCATTTATTTACTGCCTGTTCTTGTTTATTTGAAATATTAGCTAATAAATGTTTGTATATAATTATCATCAGTTCTACCCTGTATTTCTTTGTTTTGGGAACTGGAGATCAATGAAATCAGAACTTAAGACTTTCAGATAACAGACTGATTAATTACGTTTTCATCAAAGTTTCTTTGAGACTTTGTCTAAATCGATTATTTTCTCAGACAAGTTGAGGATGGTGCCCCAAAATTAACGAGTCATGAAGTGCAGTTTCTACTATTAGGTGTGTTGCAGTCTACTTTTTTATCTACATTTATATTTGGTTCCAGTGTATGAGCCTAATTTCTGCAACATTTAGCTACATGAGACATGAAATGACCAAAAACAGGCACAAGACAACACAAATTGAGACACTAAACAAAGCACAAAGTGCTAAAAACTAGACACAAAACTAGTTACAGTTAATGTTAATACAGTGGCAACACAATACATGGACGGTATAGAACGTGGCATCATGTGCTGCTTTTTAAGACCCTTTAGTCAACTTCACAGGTTCTATTTTAGCAATGTGTAGATTCCACAAAAAAACAGAACGGCACACAAAACAACGAATAAAGCAAAACACACAATGACAAAAACAAGACAAAAAACACGAGCGAAACAAAAAGGAAACACAAAACAAGAAACAAAATGACAAAAACATGAGACGAACGACAAAAGTCAGACAAAAAACAACAAAAACAAGACAAAATATTACAAAAATGAGACACAAAATGACACAAAAACATGAACAATCTAGTATTTTACTTTAGGATAAAAAAACTTGTCATGGTCTAGAAATTATTTTAAATTTATAGTTTTACTAATTTACAGTTCATGTCTTCTCTGAAATTTTTACACTTTGAGGGCCGGATTGGACCCTCTGGAGGGCCGCTTTTGAACCGCGGGCCGCATGTTTGACACCACTGTCTTAGATCAAAATTAGTTTGATGATCTGAAACATTTAAGCGTGACAGATAAGCAAACAGAAGATATTAATAGTTTTTCACAGCAAGTTTGCAGTCTGACGCTTTCTTAAAGGGGATGACTGTAAAATACAACCACGTCCTGCAGAATAAACACCCACCTTGGCGTCCAGAGTCCTCTTCAGCTCCAGCATGTAGGAGTACTGCTCAGGATAGATGTAGTCATAAGGAAAATACACCAGCAGACCTTCGATGTTGAGCCTGGAATGACAGAGTAGCGATGCTAACAGCAGCTACAGCCAGACAACATGTGAATGAAGCTAAGCTAATTAGGCTCGGTAACTCAGAGACAATCAACAAGAACTCATTAATAAAGCTCTGGAGCAGAACCGGGATAAAGTGCAGCTGCTAGAGTCAAATTTAGTGATAATTTATCTCAGTTACATTGCATGTTTCTGTTGAACTGAACGCAGTCAAGCTAACACTGATAGCCCATGCTGTCTGCAAATGTTAGCTTTTCTCATTTCTATCTTCGTGAAACACTCACTTCATGTTTACGAAGACGGTTAACAGTCGCTCCTCTTCTTTGTCAGTCACTCCTGTTGTTTGGAAATGGTCATTAACAACTTTAATGTTACAAAAACACAAAACAAAACGCAGTTTAGCAGCGCCGGTGTTCCAGTTTGACTGGTGATCAGGTTAACTGGTGATAGTTTCCGTCTCCAGATGTTTCGTCCGCAGATTCGTCACGGTCAGACCTGGATTTACGTGAAATAAAGATACCAGATAAAGAAGACCTCGCCGAAAAACGTCGGCATCACTACTTAATAAAGTCTATATCCATGTAAATATCATCTACAGACAGTAAAAAGAAATATGCGGGCCGAAATAAAAAACACGTATTTTTCAAGTAGGTGAGAGGATTCGAAACCACGTA
The DNA here is from genome assembly GCF_022539595.1 of Amphiprion ocellaris. NCBI lineage: Eukaryota > Metazoa > Chordata > Actinopteri > Pomacentridae > Amphiprion > Amphiprion ocellaris. The sequence goes on from NC_072772.1 coordinate 32,525,590, forward strand.
ATCCAGCGATAAAATTACGAAACCACTATTTTACTCATTATGCTACCGATCAGCTCTGCAAGCATTCTGCTTCATCTATATGGATCACTGTCATCCTGTCAGGTGTTTAACACCTGGTGATTGTTCAGGAAACACGTCCATGTCAACTGGGGATAATCACAACGTAACACAGGCTTCCTGGTTAAGAACGAGTCAGAAAACTATTTATTGTCTCACCAAGAAAACCCACAACATGAAAGCAGGTCCACTGCTGTGTTGTGTGTTAGTTTGTGTGTTCAGTGGAACAGATCCAGAGCAGAACTTCAGGTTTAACTCGGGTTTGTTCTCAGAAACACTCAGACCCTCAGCAGCCTCCCATCAGAACAACACGCAGCACAACATCAGCTTTATTTGCTAAAATACATCGGAACAAACTGAGACCACGTTGTTTAAAGTAGTCACTCAGAAAACAGTAAAAACTCGTTCAGTCATCCACGTCCTAACCGTCATTTCAGAGCTCTTTAACCGTTGGCTATCTATCTATCTATCTATCTATCTATCTATCTATCTATCTATCTATCTATCTATCTATCTATCTATCTATCTATCTATCTATCTATCTATCTATCTATATATATATATATATATATATATATATTTTTTTTTTTTTTTTTTTTTTAAAACGAAGTAAAGGGATTCGATGTGGTCAAAACAAACAATGGTTTATTCGCCCTATCAGGGAGCCATGAGCACCTATTGCATGTATTGAAGTGACTACAGTCACATTTGAACGTTACAGCTACAGATATTCCTGTTGGACTCTGAAGATACTGTGCTGCCATATTTGTATATTTAGCCTACATGTACTCTAAGGTGGATTAGGAACATGTCATTAAATCAAATACTGTCAATCACCACAATTCACTCTAATCTTCCTCTGTGACATCTTTAAAAGTATCTTCTGCCATTATTAAACCAGCCAGGGTGTTTGGGAAGACACAAATCACACAAATATATTGTTTGTTTTGACCAGGTCGGATCCCGTTACTTCCTTTAAAAAAAAAATATTGTCAGTGGTTAACGTGCTTTGAAATGATACCCCCTGGCTCTTCTTAAAAAAAAACAAACAAACAACTGGCTTAAACGTTTAATATATCACTTAGTCATTTATGCTAGAAAGTGTTATCAAAAAATAAAAAAAACTCACAGGTGTAAATGTCTCACTCTCCTAACCTACACTCCCCACTGGAGAACCCCCTCCTCCTTCTACTTTTCTCTCTCTCCCTCTCTATGTCTCCCTTTAGCTCTCTCCCCCTCTCACACACTCACCCCCCACACTCTCACTCACACTCTATGTACCCCCCATGTTTATTGTGCTTGTATGTTTTATAATGTGTTTGTTGATAGTTTTTCAGGCAATGATGTGCTATTATATAATGTATATATAGATCCTGACCTGCTGTATACATCTCTCTCCAACACTCACAGCTCACAGACAGCAACAGACAGCTCACAAGGACACACACAGATGTTATATTACATTACTACATACTCAGTGACAGAACATCTTCTCTCTGTATGTTCAAGTTTAATATCGTAACCTGGAATGTTCATGGCATACGCTCACAAACAAAAAGAGTTAAAATCATGGACTATGTCTCTAAATTAAAAGCAGATATTTTGCTCCTTCAAGAAACACATTTACTACAGTCGGAAGAAAAATGTTTATCAGACTCGAATTATAGTATTATCTTTTCATCTTGTTATAACAGCAGACAAAGAGGGGTCTCCATTCTAGTCCATAAGAGAATTCCATTCACTTTAAACAGTACAGTAACGGACTCAGAGGGCAGATATATTATTATCCAGGTAACAATCTTTAATAAATTATATTCTATTGTAAACCTCTATGCTCCGAATAATGAAGATCCAGCATTCTTTCACACTGTTTTCTCTCACTTAGCAGACTTATCTGCTAACTCAACAACTATTATCGGTGGTGACGTCAACATAGTTTTAAACCCTTCAGTAGATCGATCTAATAGTCCAATACATGTAAAACAGTCACAATCAGTTAAAGTCATACATGATTATATGAAAGATTTTGGACTAAAAGACGTCTGGAGACTCAAAAACCCTACAAAGAGGGACTATACGTTTCTCTCTGCGGTACACAAAACATTTTCAAGAATTGACTTTTTCCTCTTAAATAACTCTATCGCACATAAAGTTACCACTAAAATCCACCCAATCATTATCAGCGACCACGCACCAATATCTCTCAGCCTGCAAACAGATTCCATCCCTAAACCTCCTCAGACTTGGCGCCTCAACATCTCTCTACTCAAAGAGCCAGAATTTGATCGAGTAATAAGGAGTGAGTGGGCAGACTTTCTAAAAAACAATGACTCTAATGACTTATCTCCATCTTTGCTTTGGGAAACTGGAAAGGCCGTAATCAGAGGTAAAATAATATCGTGCTCCTCACACAAGAAAAAAAAAGATCTACAAACAGAGAAAGAAATTGAAGAAAAAATTAAACAACTTACAGAGAATTATGCAATAAACCCAAGTGATCAATAATGGTCCGAACTACAAAATGCAAAACTAAACCTCGATAATATCCTATCCAAGAAAACAGAGTTTTTATTACAACAACTAAGATATAATGATTTCGAACACAATAATAAATCAGGAAAATTTCTGGCGAACCAACTCCAGCGCAATAAAGAAAAATCCTTCATAACAGCAATTCAGGATCCCTCAGGAAAGTATACTCAGTCACCTCAGGAAATTAACCAGACCTTCTATAATTCTCTCATTTATCAGGTAGAGATTCATCCTGAAACCTGCAGGAAGATGCTAAATTTAGAGGAAAACATCAGAATTGTAACATTTATCAGGCAGATTCATCCCGAGAGCCCTGCAACCTGCAGAAAGATGTTAAATTTATGAGAAAAATATCAGAATTATAATATTTATCAGGTTGAGATTCACCCTGAGAGCCCTGAAACCTGCAGAAAGATGTTAAATTTATGAGAAAAATATCAGAATTATAATATTTATCAGGTTGAGATTCACCCTGAGAGCCCTGAAACCTGCAGAAAGATGCTAAATTTAGAGGAAAAACATAAGAATTTTAACATTTATTGGGCAGAGATTCACCCTGAGAGATTTGAAACCTGCAGAAAGATGCTAAATTTATAAGAAAAATATCAGAATTATAACATTTATGGGGCAGAAATTAATCGCGAGAGCCCTGAAACCTGAAGAAAGACATTAAATTTAGAGGAAAAACTAAGAAATTACAACAAAAGCTGCAGGAAGACATTGAGTTTAGAGGAAAAACATCACAATTATAACATTTATCAGGTAGATTCATCCCGGGAGCCCTGAATCCTGAAGAAAGACGTTAAATTTATAAGAAAAATATAAGAATTATAACATTTATCAGGTAGAGATTCACCCTGAGAGCCCTGAAACCTGCAGAAAGATGCTAAATTTAGAGGAAAAACTGAGAAATTACACCAAAACCTGCAGGAAGATGCTAAATTTAGAGGAAAACATCAAAATTATAAGTTATCAGGTAGAGATTCATTCCGAGACCCTGAAACCTGCAGGAAGACGCTAAATTTAGAGAGAAAACATCAAAATTAGACCAAAACCTGCAGGAAGATGTTAAATTTATGAGCAAAATGTCAGAATTATAACATTTATCGGGCAGAAATTCATCCCGAGAGCCCTGAAATCTGCAGGAAGATGCTAAATATAGAGGAAAAATTGAGAAATTACACAAAAACCTGCAGGAAGACATCAAGTTTAGAGGAAAAACATCAAAATAACAACGTTTATCAGGCAGAGATTCACCCTGAGAGCCCTGAAACCTGCAGGAAGATGCTAAATTTAGAGGAAAAACTGAGAAATTACACCAAAACCTGCAGGAAGACATCAAGTTGAGAGGAAAAACATCAGAATTATAACATTTATCAGGTAGAGATTCATCCTGAAACCTGCAGAAAGACGTTAAATTTAGAGGAAAACATCAGAATTAAAACATTTATCAGGTACAGATTCATCCTGAAACCTGCAGAAAGATGATAAATTTAGAGGAAAACATCAGAATTATAACATTTATCAGGTAGAGATTCATCCTGAGAGCCCTGAAACCTGAAGAAAGATGATAAATGTAGAGGAAAAACTGAGAAATTACACCAAAACCTGCAGGAAGATGCTAAATTTAGAGGAAAAACTGAGAAATTACACCAAAGCCTGCAGGAAGACATCAAGTTTAGAGGAAAAACATCAAAATAACTTTTATAAGGTAGACATTCATCCAGAGAGCCCTGAAAACTGCAAGAAGATGCTAAATTTAGAGGAAAAACATGAAAATAACAACTTTTATCAGGTAGAGATTCACCCAGAGATTCACCCTGAAACCTGCAGAAAGATGTTAAATTTAAAAGAAAAATATCAGAATTATAACATTTATCGGGCAGAAATTCACCCCTGAGGGCCCTGAAACCTGCAGCAAGATGATAAATTTGGAGGAAAAACTGAGAAATTACACCAAAACCTGCAGGAAGATGCTAAATTTAGAGGAAAAACATCAGAATTATGACATTTATCAGGCAGAGATTCATCCTGAAACCTGCAGAAAGATGCTAAATTTAGAGAAAAATGATCAGAATTATGACATTTATCGGCAGAGATTCATCCCGAGAGCCCTGAAACCTGCAGGAAGACATTAAATTTAGAGGAAAAACTGAAAAATTAAACCAAAACCTGCAGGAAGACATCAAGTTTAGAGGAAAAACATCAGAATTATAACATTTATCTGGTAGAGATTCATCCTGAGAGCCCTGAAACCTGCAGGAAGATGATAAATTTAGAGGAAAAACTGAGAAATTACACCAAAACTGGCAGGAAGACATCAAGTGTAGAGGAAAAACATAATTATAACATTTATCAGGCAGAGAATCACACTGAATGCCCTGAAACCTGCAGAAAGATGCTAAATTTAGAGAGAAAACATCAAAATTAGACCCAAACCTGCAGAAAGATGCTAAATTTAGAAGAAAAACATCAAAATAATAACATTTATCAGGTAGAGATTCATCCTGAAACCTGCAGGAAGACATTAAATTTAGAGGAAAAACTGAGAAATTAAACCAAAACCTGCAGGAAGATGCTAAATTTAGAGGAAAAACATCAGAATTATAACATTTATCTGGTAGAGATTCACCCTGAGAGCCCTGAAACCTGCAGAAAGATGCAAAATTTAGAGTAAAAACATCAGAATTATAACATTTATCAGGCAGAGATTCACCCTGAAAGCCCTGAAACCTGCAGGAAGATGATAAATTTAGAGAGAAAACATCAAAATAATAACATTTATCAGGTAGAGATTCATCCCTGAAACCTGCAGAAAGACGTTAAATTTAGAGGAAAACATCAGAATTAAAGCATTTATCAGGCAGAGATTCACCCTGAAACCTGCAGGAAGATGCTAAATTTAGAGGAAAAATTGAGAAATTACACTTAAAACCTGCAGGAAGACGTCAAGTTTAGAGGAAAAACATCAGAATTACGACATTTATCAGGTAGAGATTCATCCTGAAACCTGCAGAAAGATGATAAATTTAGAGGAAAAAATGAGAAATTCCACCAAAACCTGAAGGAAGATGCTAAATTTAGAGGACAAACATCAGAAT